>NC_091994.1:22842106-22987564 GCF_044704955.1 Pristiophorus japonicus
TATGAAATGAACCCACGCATTCTGTCTGGAATGTGAACCACAGCAGGAAATGACATAAGAAACTAATACTGCTGGAATAGTTATGGTGGAAATGTACTCGGACAAGATTTCTCAAGGCTTAATGATTTGAAAATACAGAAAAGGCTTCTAATATTTCTGGTCAACCTGGGCAGCAGTGCAGATGTGAAACCAGGAGTAGGATTCACTGCAATGAAATAGCTTGCCTGTATGTAATTCCAACCATTTTAAAGTTTTTGTTTCATTGTATGCCCTGGTGTTTTTGTTTCTGTTCAGATTCTGCACAGAAATACAGCTCCCAAATGTTTTCTTACCTGTTGAATTCTGTCATAACTAAATTACTGGTTGTGGTTTTGTTTGGGCATGCTGTTATTACTAACAACAGTAACTGATGTCAGTGCACAGATTTACCCAAATTTTCCACATTGTGTTTATGCTAAAGATGTCTTTGTCTTTACAAGTGCTTTACTTATCCGTGCATACAAGTATTAGATCTTAAAGAAATACCTGCCATTTAAAAATTATTAATTTATTGCAGCAGCATTCTTGCTGCATGACAAACACAGGTTAGTGGGGAGATTCAGGAAGGACATGGTCCCTTTAGGATGCTTTGGTGATGGACCTGCTGTAAATTCACCCACTGAACTCTCCCAGCTATATATAAAAAGAACTCCAAGCTGAGATAAGTTGCTTTTCCTTTATTGACACTTGGGTTCACAGTTCTCTTCCAGCTCTCCTTTCTCCCTAGCTTCAAAAAAAAGTCACCCAAAAGGTAGAAAACCTTTCAGGTGTCGATGCCCAGTGACCATTTGGCCATTCTGCAGCTCACATTAAAGATCCTGACACAAGGCTCTGTCCAAGTCAGCATAGATTTATGAAGGGGAAATCCTGCTTGACAAATCTTCTAGAATTTTTTGAGGATGTAACTGGTAGAGTGGACAAGTGGATGTGGTGTATTTGGACTTTCAAAAGGCTTTTGACAAGGTCCCACACAAGAGATTGGTGTGCAAAATTAAAGCACATGGTATTGGGGGTAATGTACTAACGTGAATAGAGAATTGGTTGCCGACAGGAAGCAGAGTCTCGGAATAAACAGGTCCTTTTCAGAATGGCAGGCAGTGACGGGTGCCGCAGGGCTCAGTGCTGGGACTCCACCTATTTACAATATACATTAATGATTTGGATGAGGGAATTGAGTGTAATATCTCCAAGTTTGCAGATGACACTAAGCTGGGTGGTGGGGTGAGCTGTGAGGAGGACGCTAAAAGGCTGCAGGATGACTTGGACAGATTAGGTGAGTGGGCAAACGAGTGGCAGATGCAGTACAATGTGGATAAATGTGAGGTTATCCACTTTGGTGGCCAAAACACGAAGACAGAATATTATCTGAATGGCGGCAGATTAGGAAAAGGGGAGGTGAAAGGAGACCTGGGTGTCATGGTACATCAGTCATTGAAAGTTGGAATGCAGGTACAGCAGGCAGTGAACAAGGCAAATGGTATGCTGGCCTTCATAGCTAGGGGATTTGAGTATAGGAGCAGAGAGGTCTTACTGCAGTTGTACAGGGCCTTAGTGAGGCCTCACCTGGAATATTGTGTTCAATTTTGGTCTCCTAATCTGAGGAAGGACGTTCTTGCTATTGAGGGAGTGCAGTGAAGGTTCACTGATTCCTGGAATGGCAGGACTGACATATGAGGAGAGACTGGATCGACTTGGCCTGTATTCACTGGAGTTTAGAAGGATGAGAGGGGATCTCATAGAAACATATAAAATTCTGACGGGACTGGACAGGTTAGATGCAGGAAGAATGTTCCTGATGTTAGGGAAGTCCAGAACCAGGGGACATAGTCTAAGGATAAGGGGTAAGCCACTTGGGACTGAGATGAGGAGAAACTTCTTCACTTAGAGTTGTTAGCCTGTGGAATTCTCTACCACAGAGATGCCAGTTCGTTGGATATATTCAAGAGGGAATTAGATGTGGCCCTTACGGCTAAAGGGATCAAGGGGTATGGAGAGAAAGCAGGAAAGGGGTACTGAGGTGAATGATCAGCCATGATCTTATTGAATGGTGGTGCAGGCTCAAAGGGCCGAATGGCCTACTCCTGCACCTATTTTCTATGTTTACATCTATCTGTAATGTATTTAAAAAGTCTTGCACAAGGTACACATTACCTTGTTCATATGATCCTAACTTTCTGTGTCACTGTTTTTAAGTCACACTTCTATAATGCAGAAATCCGATCTCAACAAATATTGAGAAACGGCTTTCCATTATTAATGAAGAGAATAGATGAATTGATGTTTCGGATGTGGACCCTTTATCACTGGTTTTGGCGAAGGGTTTACACCCGAAATGTTATCTCCTCTGATCTCTCCACAGATGCTGCCTGACTTGCATTTTCCATCTTTATTTCTGATTTCCAGCATCTGCAGCTTTTTGCTTGTTCCGATGTCAATGTTTACTTGTCACACGGTAATCACAGGCCTCCTGACTGTAGTGGTATAGTTCTCATTCTCCAGTCCTATTGCCCAGCTACTCTACATTAGGCTGAAATACACTATCCATTTAAAAATATTTCTTCAGTCATACTGGCCATTTTCCTTGTTCCTGAGGCTTATACCTTTCCTGATCCCTGACCTGAACCCTATTACAAGAGGATTTAAGTAGAAGAGTAAAGATGTCTTACTGAATTATATAGGGCCCTGGTGAGATCACACCTGGAGTATTGTGTGCAGTTTTGGTCTCCTCGCCTAAGGAAAGAGAGAGCACAACAAAGGTTCATCAGACTGATTCCTGGGATTGGGGGTTTGTCCTAGAAGGAGAGATTGAGTCTTAGACTAGGCCTATATTCTCTAGGGATTTAGAAGAAAGCCATGATCTCATTGAAACACACAAAATTCTTACAGGACTTGACAGGGTAGATGCAGGGAGGATGTTTCCCCTGGCTGGGGAGTCGAGAACCAGGGGTCACGAGTCCTGCCTAACTTGTCCAGGTGATCTCATTGAGAGAGAGGGGGGGGTGGGGGGGCGGGTGAAGGGAGAGGTTTGGAAGACTGGGAGAGATGGAGGACGAGGAAAAGAAAGCGAGGATATGGAGGTAAGACATCAAGGGAGATGAGCAGAAGAAATTGGAAAATGAGGGATCAAAAAGAGATGAGAGGCTACGAGAGCAGTTATGGCACTTTATGCTTCTACCCCGGGCCGAAAGGACCCCGCACCGGCCCGCTTCTACCCCGGGCCCGCTGGCTATTCTGGGCTCGCCGGCTCTTCTGAGGCCCGTTGGGGCCTGCCGACTCTTCTGGGGCATGCCAATAATTCGCCCGCTGACTCTTCGAGGCCTGCCGGGAGCTGCCGACTCTTTCGGGGCCCGCCGGCCACAAGGAAGATGCTGGGGTGGAGTGTTCCGGCAGTACTGTGAAACATTCTGCCCGGGGCCGACGCTCAACCGGCCGAACCGACTCCGGGGCTGGCACTTTTTTTTTTTTCTATAACTTTTAATCAACTTTTAATCTATTTATTAAACCTTCAATCAACCTGTGTAGCTTTTTAAAAAAAAAAAAATCTGGAAATACTTTTTAAAAACTCAAACTTTTAAAAACAACTTGGAAACCTCTGGGGAATCTTTAACCTTGGAAGAAACTTCCCAAAACATCTCTCGGAACCCCAGCGGGAAGCTGACCTTCCCAATGCCTGGCCCCCAACCAAGCCTCAGGCCATCTACCATCAATGGCGCTACTCGACGCCGAGCTTGCGGCCAACATCTCGCCATAGGCAGTCAGGCTTATACAGCAGTACCTGGTCTCCAGTCGTTTTGGACCCCCTTGCCACTGGACCAAGACTGTGCTCAGCTAAGCCCGTGTGGTTGCCGGTGTGCAGCGGCCACCCCACGTTAAAAGAACTCACGCACAGGCATCTTCCACTTCGCTAATATGAAGTTCGGGACTTGGAACGTCAGGACCCCCATAGACAATTCCAACAGGCACCACCATAGTTGTTCGGGAACTCGGACTTTTTGACATTGACGTCGCCACCCTAAGCGAGATCCGGCGGGCAGGGGAAGGCCAGCTCAAGGAACATGGTGGAGGTTACATCTTTTTCTGGAAATGAAAACCAGAGGAAGAACGCCGCCCTCATGGAGTTGGCTTCGCTGTCAAAAATGAACCGGTCGACCGCCTCAGACTCCCTCGTGGGGTTATCGAACAACACCCGACTCTTCGTCTTACCCTATCCCGGAACCAATGCGCCACAGCCATCAATGCGTACGCCCCAACACTTGATGCAACGGATGAGGCTAAAGAGGGTTTTTATTCCAACCTCGAGACATCCCTGTCCCGCGTCGCCAAGGGCGACAAATTGATCCAGGTTCGATAAAGACACAGCCCTCTGGGGAGGCGTGATTGGCAGAGAGGGGGTAGGGAAAGCCAACTCCAGCGGTACTCTACTCCTGACAAAATGTCTAGAACACGAACTCCTCATCACCAAAGGGACAAATACAAGGCATCGTGGCAACACCCTCGCTCCAAACACTGGTATCTGCTCGACTACGTCATCGTCCAAGCCAAGGATCGCAAGGATGGACCATCGCCTAATCCGATCCATCATCAATATAAATATGACCCCAAAGCAGAGGGGACAGCAGAAGCAGTGCCGCACAAAAGTTAATGCCAGGACATGTAAAGACCCAGCTAAGAGAGCCCTATACAGCCAGCGCCTCACAGCTAATCTGGCATGCCTTGATGACCCTGAGATGCTGAATGCTCACAATGTTTGGTCTGCCCGCCAGGTCTCCATAACCAATGCCTGTGGAGAGACACTTGGTCACTCAACCAGAAAACACCAGGACTGGTTTGATGAAAATAATTAATAGAGAAAGCAGCATTACAGATGGTTCAAGGCTGAGGTCCAACAAAAAACCTGGGACCTAAAGAACAGGTGGTGGATGGAGAAAGCACAGGAGACACAACAACTGACTGACAACCGCAATATGCGAGGATTTTTCATTGTAATCAAGGCCACCTACAGTCCAAACTCCCAAGGCCCCATCCCACTCCTGGCCAAGAATGGGGAAACACTCATCAAGGACACCGAGGCTGTCGGGGGCCTGCTGGAAGGAGCACTTTGAAGATCTCCTCAATCGAGACTCTGCCTTTGACTTGAGTGTTCTCAATTCCATCCCGCAGCATGCGACTCGCCACCACCTCAGTGAAACCCCAACGCTGCACGAGGTAGCCAAAGCCATAAAACAGCTCAAGAATAACAAGGCTATGGATGCAGATGGAATTCCTGCTGCGGGGCTAAAGTATGGCGGGGAGGCGCTGTTGGCGCGGATACAGGACCTCCTCTCACACTTGGAGGGAGGAGAGCATGCTGGGAGATAGAAACATTAGAAAATAGGTGTAGGAATAGGCCATTCGGCCCTTCAAGCCTGCACCGCCATTCAATATGATCATGGCTGCATGCAACTTCAGTACCCCATTCCTGCTTTCTCTCCAGACCCTTTGATCTCTTTAGCTGTAAGGGCCACATCTAACTTTGCCGACCCTGTGATGCAGTGATCGTGACCATCTTTAAAAAGGGGGACAAGTCCAACTGCGGCAACTACAGGGGAATCTCCCTGCGATCAGCCAGTGAGAAGGTTGTCGCTAGAGTTCTCCTCAACCATCTTCTCCCTGTGGCCGAGGAACTCCTCCCGGAATCACAGTACGGATTTCGTCCCCTTAGGGGCACAACGGACATGATCTTTGCAGCGTGACAGCTGCAGGAAAAATGTAGGGAGCAGCACCAGCCCTTATACATGGCCTTTTTTTTTATCTTACAGAGGTCTTTGACACTCAACCGTGAGGGCTTATGGAGCGTCCTCCTCCGTTTCGGATGCCCTCAAAAGTTTGTCAACATCCTTCGTCTGCTCCACGACGACATGCAGGCCGTGATCCTTACCAGCGGTTCCATTACAGACCCAATCCACATCCGGACCAGGGTCAAACAGGGCTGGGGTCATCGCTCCAACCCTCTTCTCAATCTTCCTCGCTGCCATGATCCACCTCAGTCAACAAGCTCCTCGCTAGAGTGGAACTAAACTACAGAACCAGTGGGAAGCTGTTTAACCTACACCGTCTCCAGGCCAGGTCCAAGATCACCCCAACCTCTGTCGTTGAGCTGCAGTACGCGGACGACGCCTGCGTCTGCGCAAATTCTGAGGCTGAACTCCAGGATATAGTCGATGTATTCAGCGAGGCATATGAAAGCATGGGCCTTACGCTTAACATCTGTAAGACGAAGCCTGTCCTCACCGCACAGCACTGCCCCCCCCCCCCCAGTCATCAAGATTCACGGTGCGACCCTCAACGACGTGGACCACTTACCATACCTCGGGAGCCTTTTAACAACAAAGGCAGACATTGATGCGGAGATTCAACGTCGCCTCCAGTGTGCCAGTTCAGTCTTTGACCACCTGAAGAAAAGAGTGTTTGAATTCCAGGCCCTCAAATCTACCACCAAGCTCATGGTCTACAGGGCTATAGTAATACCTGCCATCCTGTATGGATCAGAGGCATGGACGATGTACAGAAGAAACCGTCGCTGCAGATATATCAAAACGATGTTTCCGCAAGATCCTGCAAATCCCCTGGGAGGACGGGCGCACCAACATCAGACAGTCTAACATCCCCAGCATTGAAGCATTGACCACACTCGATCAGTTTTACTGGGCAGGCCACATAATTCGCATGCCAGACACCAGGCTCCCTAAGCAGTTGCTCTATGCGGAGCTCCTTCACGGCAAACGACCCAAAGGTGGGCAGTGGAAACTCTACAATGACTCCCTCAAAGCCTCCCTGGTAAAGTGCAACATCACCACTGACACCTGGGAGACCCTGGCCAAAAACTGCCCTAGGTGGAGAAAGTGCATCCGGGAGGGTGTTGAGCTCTTCGAATCTCAACGCTGCGAGCGTGAAGAGGTCAGGCGCAGGCAGCGGAAGGAGCGTGCGGCAAATCAGTCTCACACCCCACTTCCCCCCCCCCCCCCCCGGCCCCCGGACGACTATCTGCCCCACCTGTGACAGGGCCTGTGGCTCTCGCATTGGACTATTCAGCCACCAAAGGTCTCGCTTTAGGAGTGGAAACAAGTCTTCCTCGATTCCGAGGGACTGCCTATGATGATGATGGCTTTGTGGACAACAAGTGTTCCTTTTATCAATGTATGGGTCACTCTGGTGCTTGCCATGCCAGGATCATATGCAGTGGGGAGCAATTAGTGCAGGACCGAGAGGGATCAGAGAGTGTTGTACACAGGAACGCATCAGTGAGTCAGGTAAACACAAGGATTTATATAGTGCCTTTCACAATGACCAGATGTCAGAAAAAGTGCTGTACAGCCAAGTACTTTTGGAGTGTAGTCACTTGTAATGTGGGAAATGCAGCAGCCAGTTTGCGCACAAGCAAGCTCCCACAAACAGCAATGTGATAATGACCAGATAATGTGTTTTTGTTGTGTTGATTGAGGGATAAATATTGACCAGGACACCGGGTATAACTGCCCTGCTCTTGTTCGAAATAGTGCCATTAGATCTTTTACGTCCACCTGAGAGGGCAGACGGGGCCTCGGTTTAACGTCTCATCCGAAAGACGGTAGATGTGTTGCATAATAGACCACAGGATTCACTGTGAAGCGCAGTGACCTAATGGTGCAAGATGACAGGCAAGGAGTGAATGGGAAGTAGATGGAATACAGCATTGAGCATCAAGTGGGTACTGCAAACAGCGAAAGATGTGGTAAACTGTGAAAGAGAACATGCTCTGAATGGGACAGCATACCATGCGGGCTGTACTGTGAAGGTGAAACGGTAGGACAGGCAATGGGAGTAACATGCTGCATGGAAGGAAGAGGCACTGGGTGAGGGGGAAACGATGCAAATGGAACCATTGTGCACTCCAGCCCACAATTTCCTCATGCATACCACGAACAAAATTGAGGCCTCCAACCTTAGTAACTCCTTTCCTCAGCACGTAATGCCACCAAGTCGCTCCTACCCAAAAGGAATGTAGTAAATTAGAGACAATGAAAAGAAGAAAAAAAAGTCAGGAACAGAGAAAAACAACACAAACCTGACATGGGTCGGAGAGTTGCCTGTACTTCACCTTAGGATACCAAATGCAGCTTGAGGTTCACGTGTAATATATATAAAAATGGTATGTTGACACTTAAGATGTCACATAATAATGCACATTTATGTGTCAAACTTGCTTCGTTCTGGAGCTAGAATGTCTGCAGTTTCTTGAGTGACCTTACCACAAGCAAATCTGGGGTTTTGATTTGCAGTACAGCCTGTAACTAACCCAAGCGCTCACTTCAAGGGCCTAAGTTTCAACTGGATTTGCTCCTATTTTTTTGGAGCAAATAGTTTTTTTTTGGAGTATCTTAGAAATTGCAATTCTCCACATTTTGGCCCCAAGTTTCCACATGATTTGCTCCTGATTTTTAGGAGCAACTGGTGTAGAACGGAGTATCTTAGAAATCGGAATTCTCCACATTTAGTTTGCTCCAGTTCTAGTCAGTTAGAACAGTTTCACTTTGGAACAGAATTTTTTTTCCAAAAGGGGGCGTGTCCGGCCACTTACGCCTGATTTCAAAGTTTCGTGAGTGAAAACTTACTCCAAACTAACTTAGAATGGAGTAAGTGAAGATTTTTGTATGCTCGAAAAAACCTTGTTTACACTTTAGAAAATCAGGCGTAGGTTACAAATTAGGCGTAGGGAACGGGGAGGGGGGGGAAGGGAAGTCATTAAATTCTACAATCAATCCTTAGTTATACTTATACAAAAAAATCCTACCTGAATAAAAATTTATCAGCAAAGAAAAGATTAAATAAACCATGTTCCGACCTGTGTGAAATAGCATCAGCCTTCGAGCTGCTGTGCTTCAGGCAGGCCTTTCATGTTGGAGACAGGCAGCGGTGTGGCATCAGTGTCTCGATGGCAGCGGCAGCAAGCTATGAGCTGAGCTGCAGTGCTTGAGGCAGGCCTTCATTCTCTTCGTGGCTGGCCGCGAAGAAGCAGCACCGGACGGACCCGAGGCCATTCGGCCATGAGATATCAGCGGTGTCAGTGGCTGGCCGGCAGCCGAAGAATCAGCGGACCGATGTGAGGCCATTCGGCCATGAGATAGCAGCGGCGTCAGTGGCTGGCCGGCAGCCGAAGAATCAGCGGACCGATGTGAGGCCATTCGGCCATGAGATATCAGCGGCGTCAGTGGCTGGCCGACAGCCGAAGAATCAGCGGACCGATGTGAGGCCATTCGGCCATGAGATAGCAGCGACGTCAGTGGCTGACCGGCAGCCGAAGAATCAACGCAGGACACACGCAGCTCATTAAGGTTCTTGAGGCCATTCGGCCACGCTTTAGGGGCGGCGTCAGTGGCTGGCCGGCAACCAAAGAATCAGCAGCAGACGGACATGAGGCCATTCGGCTACAGGATATCAGCGGCGTCAGTGGCTGGCCGGCAGCCGAAGATACAGCAGCAGCCTTCGAGCTGTGAGGGGGACTGAGGCCATTTGGACAGGGAGAAGCAGCCACATCGACAGTTTTATATTTAAATTTGCAGAATGGGTGCTGCATTGTCAACACCACGTATTATTGCAAAGTTGAATTGGCACTCTTATTTCTCCAAACACACAGTCCTTAATTTGCATGCACCAATACAGCACCGGTTCTGCAAGTTTAGCAGTGAAAAGCTGAACTCACTGATTTCAGCAGGTGATTTATTCAGCAGTGCTGCTAAAAGCACTCCCTCACACACAGAAATATCAAAAAAAATTAAATTACAAGCCTTTGCAGGGGTCCAAGAAACAAATCTTCACTTTTTCTGCAGTATTTAAAAAAAAGGCCGAGTGCCAATGTTTGTGAGAGACTGCGCGCATGCTCCAACACGCACGCGCAGGGTTGCCGGCACCACGAAGGCTAATTTAAATTGTACCCGCCCCCTGCTGCTTAGAAAATCGGCGTGAGTGTTAGGCTCCGCCCCCTGCTGCGAAGAGCGCGCCGCGCTGCGCCAAGCAGACATCGAGCTCCAAGGAGCTCGAGAATATTGGATTTTTTTTAGGCGCAGTTTTCGGCGCGAAAAACAGGCGCCCAGCTCGGAGGCCCAATTTTGGCCAACCCGTTTTTTTTGGCGTACTGATTCTTTATGCGCCAACTTTGTGCGCTGGAAAGGGTGCCAAAAAACTTTTAGCATCCTGGCGCGGTGTCCGTGGGGGGGGCGCTGAAAACATGCCGGCAGCTGTCCACATGTGCAGTGGAGTCTGCGCGCATGCTCCTCGCCCTCCCAGCATGTCCTGCAAGCTGTCAGCACGACCCGATGTTCGTCGCCCCTAGCCATGGCCGAATGGTTGCCTGTGTCTGAGTGCAGCCAAGGCTGTCAGAACCTTACCCGAGATGCCATCGAGCCCTGCCTTTCGTCTCCCTCCCTCCCAATGCTGTCGGCCCAGCCTTTCCTCGCCCCCCCCTCCCCCCTCCCAGCCTCTTTGCTGGCTGCCCCTATCCAATGCCGAATGGCCTCTCGTACAGGCCGGCCGCTGCCTTCCCCGGCTCCAGGTAGGATTTACTTAAAATATTTAATTAATCAATTGTTTACCTGAGTTCTTTTATTTTTATTTAGTTATTTTAACTTTTATTTGGAATGTTTGGTGCTTGGGTGCAGGTCCTTACTTACCTGCGCCAATTTCTTAACTGCCCGCAACGTTTTTCAGAGCTAGCCACATACGCTGACCTAAGTCAATTTGGAGTAAGTTTTTGCTGGCCAAAGTGGCATAAATGGCCAAAACTGGTGTAAGTGTCTGGGAACGCCCCCTTTTGGTGGAAAAAAAACTGAACTAAAAAAAATTATACCTGACTGACTTACTCTGGAGCAAATTTTTGGCGGAAAATGGCATTTTTTAATTTAGGCCAGAAAAAACAACTTACTCCAAAAAAATTGATGCAAGTCATGGCCAAATTGGGCCCTTAGTTTGCTCCAGTTCTATTTAGTTAGTTTCGTTTCATTTTAGTTCAGTTTTTTATTTCAAAAGGGGGCGTGTCTAACCAGTTACGCCTGTTTTGCAAGTTTGAACTGCGGAAAAAGTTACTCCAAACTAAATTAGAACAGAGTAAGTGTCCATTTTTGTATGCTAGGAAAAACCGTGTGTAGAGTTAAGCTTGGACTGAAGTTTTGGCCTGAGTTGCTCCTATTTTTTTGGAGCAACTGGTTTAGAATGGAGCATCTTAGAAGTTGCAATTCTTGGCATTTAGTTTGTTCCACTTCGAGTGAGTTAAAACAGTTTCATTTTAGAACAGTTTTTTTTTCAAAAGAGGGCGTGTCCGACCATTTCCGCCTGTTTTGCAATGTTTAGGCAGCGAAACCTTACTCCAAACTAACTTAGAATGGGGTAAGTGTAGATTTTTGTACGCTCAGAAAAACCTTGCCTACACTTTAGAAATCAGGCGTAGGGAACAAGGGGGGGTGGTGGGGCAGGGGGGGGGAAATTCTACAAGCATTCAACAGTCTCACTTATACAAATAAAGAGCCATCCTGAATTAAAAAATTATAAATAAAGCAAATAAAAAAAAATTGAATATTCCTACCTTTTGTGAAGCAGCAGCAGCCTTCAAGCTGCGGAGCTTCAGGCCTTTCATGCAGGAGACGGGCGGCATCAGTGGCATGACGGCAGCCGAAGAGGCAGCAAGCAGCCTTCGAGCTGCGGAGGAGCCTGAGGCAATTCGGCCAGGAGACGGGCGGCATCAGTGGCACGACGGCAGGTGAAGAGGCAGTACTTTTCAAGTTCCTTTAAAAATGGCCGAGTGCCAATGTTTGTAACCTACTGCGCGCGCGCTCCAACGAGCATGTGCAGGGCTGCCGGCATGACATCCTCGGATCAGAGTTAGCCCCGCCCTCTGCACTTTCAAAATCGGCGTGACGTTGTGGCTCCACCCCCCGTTGATCTCTGCGCACGGTGCCGAGCTCCGAGGAACCTGCTGGAAGGCCGAGAATTCCTCCATAAGTTTTTGATGCGCTTTTGGGCTTGAAAAACGGGCGTCGATGTCTGGGCTGTGCCCGAAACTTGACTAAGAAATCAGCACAGCTAGCCAGAAGTTGGGGAGTGCGTCGGGGAAGAGAAGGGAAGAGAGAGCACTAAACACCTTCACTTTTTTAAAAAAAAAATGAAGAACCATTCTCAATAATAAATGATAAATCAATCAATAAATAAAAAATAAATAAAAGTCCCTACTGCAGCACGCAGTGCCTATCCGTTCGGCCAGGGGCTGGAAATCGATCACCCAGCAGCAAAGTTTGCTAAAGCACGCAGCAGCATACGTTCGGCCAGGGGCTAGGGGTGGGAAATCGATCACCCAGCCACTGTTTCTGTGCCATTGCGCATGTGTGCACGCACCAACGCGCATGCGCAATGCTGCCGGCGCACTCGGGACACGCTGGGCCTTTGCCCCACTCCCATGCCGGCTATGTAGACACAGCACGTCGATAGCTCCGTCCCCTGCAGTTCAAGCTACACTGCGCCAGCTGGAACGGAGACCTGCAGACAATTCAGAATACGAGGTACTTTTTAGGCGCACTTTTAATTCTAAATAATAGACGCAGGGCTCAGAGGTGCGCTGTTTTAATGACCAGTTCAAACTTGGGCCCTAAGAGTGCAAAGCAATTCCATCCTATAGCCTGAAAGGATGCATACCTATACTGTAGTAACAGAATAATACATTGTTTTACATCGTGTGATATTCTTGTCCCTAAAGTACCACATCCATTGTCTTATGAGTAATGCCAGAGGAGATTTGCTGGTCTACATAATGAAGATGTGTTTTGAGTTTAGCATGTGTCTGTAGCATAATCCCTGTCTAAAGTGACATAACTTAAGTGTAACAATTGTCATTGGCTTCGATAACCACTGTTAAGTTACCTATCAGGACATAAGCATTTAAATAAATAAATGGCCCACACGCAATCCCTGTAGATTGAGTTGAGAAATAGCAAGACATCTGTTAGACTAATGGGATTATATTATTGACCACTGCTGTGGAAAGGAGATTATAGATGAAATTGTTGCCAAATTGGAGAGATGTGCATTAATAAGAGAGTTGTATTTGTATATTTTAATTATCCAAGTACAGAACAAGATAGGGAAAATGTTTGTGTTGCAAAGGGAGATATCAAAATTGAAATGAACATTGTGGTCCAGTGCTGAGAGATGAAGGAGGCACGTTTCTAGTGGAGAGTGAGGCAATGACAGAAATACTACTTTGTCTTACTTTTCAGAATGGGGGTGAAGTTATTGGAGGTTATAATTCAAAGAAAAGTGCTACTGAAGAAGTCATTAAATCATTGGGACCTGACTCTGCTTCCAAGGATCCTGAGGTAAGCGAATGGAAAAGTAGCAGAGGTGTGAACCAGGTTATGTCCCTCTGCTCTAACTTTAATTTTCCAGAATTTAGTGAAAAGTAAAATTGTGCCAGAGGACTGGATGGTGACAAATGTGACTCGGCTCTTCAAAAATGGAGACAGAATAACCCAGGAAATTATGGGCGAGATAGGCTACCTTCAGTTGTTAAACTACTAGAGCTTCTAATACAGAAAATTTTATTGAGCACGTGGGAGAACTATGAGCTAAGCATGACCAACTTTATAGAATTCTATGAAGAATTAGCAGAAGAAATAGATAAAGGAAGTGTAATGGATGTGTTTTATATGGATTTTTAAAATGCATATGATGTATCACAGCAGGGACATATGGTAATGAAAATGGCACATGGCATTAAGGGGAATGTGGCCACATGGCAAACAATATCTGGTAGGGATAACAAGGAAGCTTATCTAAAGAGAAAGAGGTGATGAATGGTCCAAAGATGTCTATGTTGGGGCTAATCTTGCATACATAAATGATCTGGACTTTGGAATTGAGGGGAAAGTGTTGAAATTTGCTGATGGCAAATTCTGACACAGGTTGTGAAAGACTAGGAGGCTATAGATTAGCATGGTGAACAGGCATGGTGCGATGGAGAAAAAATGTCAACTAATACATTTTGCAAGTAAACTTGGGGAAAGAAAATACATCTTAAATAGAAAAATTCTAAATAGTACAGAGGCACTTTGCTGTGTAGATAAACAGCAGAAATAGATATGGCCATTTAAAAAAAAAGGCAAATCGAATCCTTGGATTTTATAATGAGAGCTGTGGAATATAATTTTAATAGGAAGTTGGCCAGGCATGTGGTGCGGACAGGTGAGGTATATAGGTATATAGTGAACGGTGTATCCAATTTTGAACTCTGATGGCCAACTGGACTGAAATGGTCTTTCTGGTCTTCTACATTCCAATGTCCATAACTCAGCCCTTCATCCTGGTAACATCTAGTGAATCTATGCTGTACCTTTTCCATTACTTTTGCATCCTTCCTAGAAGAGGGTGCTTAAGACTGAGCATCATACTCGCCCCCCCCCCTCCAACTAACTAACGTCTTGTCCAAGTTCAGCATTACCTCTTTGCTTTTCTATTCTATGTCTCTAGATATAAGACGACTCAGTACATTTGCTGTATTGCAGTGATGAATAAAGTGTTGTTGCGTTCGGATGGCTGTGTGACTATGGTAACCATTAGAAACCAATTCTGGACTTCCCATGAGCAATAAATACCATGGAGATCTACTAGTTGCTTCCCTGTAGCAATATTCTCATTGCCTGGTCTTTTATGGAGTTGGATTACATTTTTAATAATCTTTTAAAACTGCAATTTTTCTCAATAGTAATTTTTAGTTATTCAAATCTTAATGCTGCAGTCTGTTGGAATTAGTGAGTGTTACAAGCACTTGAGTGGTTGGTAACTGAATTTATGAATGCAATCTGTTATAAAACTGACAAGGGGATCATTGGAGCACAGATGTAGCAGATTAATTGCTTCAGCCTCTGGGAAAGTTCTGCATAATTTTTGTAAATCTGCAGCATTCCATGTAACATTACAGGTCATCAGTAATGATGGCATCTGCGTCTAGGTTCAAATACCTTTTGAGCATGACCACTTTTTTATTTAAAAAAATTAATGATGTTTCACCAATTCAACAATGAGGGTATTATTTAGCATTAGGCAGTCCAATTTGCAGTTTTGAAAAAAAAGGTTAACTGTACACGTGGCTGCTGGTTTGCTGTTTTGCAGCTATTTATACCCGTTACTGAGCTTACAATGTAGTATTTGTTAAGTACCCCAATTAAATTTTATGACTCTTTGGTAAGAAGTCAAAAAATGAACTGTTTTGGTTTGATTTTAGTTTGTCTGGCTACACCGTCATCAGTACAGAGCATCTGGGTCGGAAGTCCAATAATTTCTTAATATTACCGTTGCCACACAGTAACTCTGGAGTGTTTGTATTGGCACATGAAACAGTGATATTGGAGTTTATATTCCTAAATGCACAATACCATTGACTTCTCATCTCTGGAAGATGGTGAGCTCCTCTGTGCTGTACATCCCCTATAGGAAGTGAGAGTCCAGTTCATGGACCCCACCACTAATGATTCCATCTATTAGATGTTACAGTTGAGTAGTCAACAAACCTGAGACATTTGGAATACGAGACAATTTGACCTTGTCCTCCTTGAGTAATCTATTACTTTAGCTTCTGGGCCATCGTAAACATTCCCTCCACTCTATCCATTTACAGGATTTTTCTGTCCTTTTTATATGGTATGATTTCATAGACTATATAGAATTTTTGTAGAGTATTGAAGTCTACTGTAAGTTTTCACATGGTAGTTTGCATTACCATTAACAGTAACATAGAAAATAGGTGCAGGAGTAGGCCATTCGGCCCTTCGAGCCTGCACTACCATTCAATAAGATCAGGGTGATCATTCCCTCGGTACCCCTTACCTGCTTTCACTCCATACCCCTTGATCCCCTTAGCCGTAAGGGCCATATCTAACTCCCTCTTGAATATATCCAATGAACTGGCATCAACAACTCTCTGCGGCAGGAAATTCCACAGGTTAACAACTCTGAGTGAAGAAGTTTCTCCTCATCTCAGTCCTAAATGGCCTACCTCTTATCCTAAGACTATGTCCCCTGGTTCTGGACTTCCCCAACATCGGGAACAATCTACCCGCATCTAACCTGTCCCGTCCTATCAGAATCTTGTATGTTTCTACGCGATCCCCTCTCGTCCTTCTAAATTCCAATGTATAAAGGCCCAGTTGATCCAGTCTCTCCTTATATGTCAGTCCAGCCATCCCAGGAATCAGTCTGGTGAACCTTCGCTGCACTCCCTCAATAGCAAGAATGTCCTTCCTCAGATTAGGAGACCAAAACTCAACACAATATTCCAGGTGAGGCCTCACCAAGGCCCTGTACAACTGCAGTAAGACCTCCCTGCTCCTATACTCAAATCTTCTCGCTATGAAGGCCAACATACCATTTGCCTTCTTTACCGCCTGCTGTACCTGTGCCAACTTTCAATGACTGATGAACCATGACATCCAGGTCTTGATGCACCTCCCCTTTTCCTAATCTGCCACCATTCAGATAATAATCTGTCTTCGCGTTTTTGCCCCCAAAGTGGATAACCTCACATTTATCCACATTATACTGCATCTGCCATGCATTTGCCCACTCACCTAACCTGTCCAAGTCACCTTGCAGCCTCTTAGCGTCCCCCTCACAGCTCATACCGCCACCCAGTTTAGTGTCATCTGCAAACTTGGAGATATTACACTTCATCCAAATCATTGATGTATATTGTGAAGAGCTGGAATCCCAGCACTGAGCCCTGCGGCACTCCACTAGTCACTGCCTGCCATTCTGAAAAGGACCCGTTTATCCCGACTTTCTGCCAACCAGTTCTCTATCCACGTCAGTATATTCCCCCAATACCACGTGCTTTGATTTTGCACACCAATCTCTTGTGTGGGACCTTGTCAAAAGCCTTTTAAAAGTCCAAATACACCACATCCACTGATTCTCCCTTGTCCACTCTACTAGTTACATTCTTTAAAAAAATTTAAAAGATTTGTCAAGCATGATTTCCCCTTCATAAATCCATGCTGACTTTGATCGATCCTGTCACTGCTTTCCAAATGCGCTGCTATTTCATCCTTAATTGATTACAACATTTTCCCCACCACTGATGTCAGGCTAACCAGTCTATAATTACCTGCTTTCTCCCTCCCTTTTTAAAAAGTGGTGTTACATTAGCTACCCTCCAGTCCATAGGAACTGATCCAGAGTCGATAGACTGTTGAAAAATGATCACGAATGCATCCACTATTTCTAGGGCCACTTTCTTAAGTACTCTGGGATGCAGACTATCAGGCCCCAGGGATTTATCGGCCTTCAATCCCATCAATTTCCCTAACACAATTTCCCACCTAATAAGTATATCTTTCAGTTCCTCCTTCTCACTAGACCCTCGGTCCCCTAGTACTTCCAGAAGGTTATTTGTGTTTTCCTTCGTGAAGACAAAACCAAAGTATTTGTTTAACTGGTCCGCCATTTCTTTGTTCCCCATTATAACTTCACCTGAATCTGACTGCAAGGGACCTACGTTTGTCTTCACTAATCTTTTTCTCTTCACATATCTATAAGAAGCTTTTGCAGTCAGTTTTTATGTTCCCAGCAAGCTTCTTCTCGTACTCTATTTTCCCCCTTTGTCCTCCTCTGCTGAATTCTAAATTTCTCCCAGTCCTCAGGTTTGCTGCTTTTTTTGGCCAATTTATATGCCTCTTCCTTGGATTTAACACTATCCTTAATTTCCCTTGTTAGCCACGGTTGAGCCACCTTCCCCGTTTTATTTTTACTCCAGACAGGGATGTACAATTGCTGAAGTTCATCCATGTGATCTTTAAATGTTTGCCATTGCCTATCCACCGTCAACCCTTTAAGTGTCATTTGCCAGTTTAATCTAGCCAATTCACGCTTCAAACCATCGAAGTTACCTTTCCTTAAGTTCAGGACCCTAGTTTCTGAATTAACTGTGTCACTCTCCATCCTAATAAAGAATTTTACCATGTTATGGTCACTCTTCCCCAAGGGGTCTCGCACAACAAGATTGCTAATTAGTCCTTTCTCATTACACATCAGCCAGTCTAGGATGGCCAGCTCCCTGGTTGGTTCCTCGACATATTGGTCTAGAAAACCATCCCTAATACACTCCAGGAACATTCGCGCCACATGCCACGCAATGACTATCTCCAACAAGCGAGAGTCTATCACTGCCCCTTGACATTCAACAGCATTACCAACACCGAATCCCCCACCATCAACATCCTGGGGGGGTCATCATTGACCAGAATCTGAACTGGACCAGTCACATAAATACTGTGGCAACAAGAGCAGGTCAGAGGCTGGGTATTCTGCGGCGAGTGTCTCTCCTCCTAACTCCCAAAGCCTTTTCACCATCTACAAGGCACATGTCAGGAGTGTGATGGAATACTCTCCACTTGACTGGATGAGTGCAGCTCCAACAACACTCGAGAAGCTCGACACCATCCATGACAAAGCAGCCCGCTTGATTGGCACCCCATCCACCATCTTAAACATTCATTCCCTCCATCACCGACATACCATGGCAGCAGTGTGTACCATTTACTAGATGCACTGCAGCAACTTGCCAAGGCTTCTTCGGCAGCACCTCCCAAACCGGCGACCTCTACCACCTAGAAGGACGAGGGAAGCAGGCGCATGACAACACCACCACCTCCACATTCCCCTCCAAGTCACACACCATCCTGACTTGGAAATATATCGCCATTCCTTCATCGTTGCTGGGTCAAAATCTTGGAACTCTCCCTAACAGCACTGTGGGGAATACCTTTACCACACGGACTGCAGCGGTTCAAGAAGGCAGCTCACCACCATCTTCTCGGACAATTGGGGAGGGGCAATAAATGCTGGCCTTGCCATGGGCAGAGTCGTTCTGTTGCAAAGCAATTGAGATTGGCCAACAAAATGAAAAAATATAATTATCTTTATTGAGCATATATAATTTGTGCTTGCAAGGCCGTAAAAATTGAACTAATAAAAGATTCAGGAAAATTATTGAATTATTTGCCATTGAGCATTCCACAGGAAGAACTTGCAACAGAAGCTTTCTGTCAACAGTAATCTTGCACCTCGTGCATTGAGCGCTGTGGTAACAGCCTGGTTTTCAGCATCATTGAATAAATTACTAAATAGTTATTTTGAGGAGAAAAATTGTAAAATGGCTTTTTAATCTGCAGTTTTAAGAAATCGATCTATTTCTCAGGGTTCTCCTGATGTTTTGGAGACAATAGCAAAGGCCTTTTATATAGGGCCTTTAACATAGAGGAACATCCCAAGGAGCTTCAGCAAGCAGAGAAGAGGACACAGTCTTTGAGAGGGTTAGATGTACTGAAAGCAGCTTGGGACATATTTTATTACGTTAAAGGCGTTATATAAATACAAGTTGTTGTTGACCATGTTACTTACATAGAGCAATTTGGGTAGTTCCAATTGAATGCATTCGGCACTGCTACCATTTGGATGGAAAAAGCCTAAGACTCTGGTTTAGGATCATTCCACCCATTCCATGGCTGATTCCTGGAAACTCTGTCATTCAATCAGTAGCATATGCAGGGCTTCCACATGAAGCAATACTCAAACATTGCTGTCCAGATTTAGCTGCAACATAGTTTTGGTAGATCGGATGATGTGGTTCCTTTGCAGGGACTTGCCTCATCCTAAATTTGTACTAATGTGGTGTGCCCTTGTTACGTGTGGGATGCGGAATAAACAAGAATAATATGCATCATTCATATACTGCAATCTTGCCTATTTATCCCTACAGGCCCTGCAAGAAAACTCCAGCTGAGGCCAAAGACTTGCAAAGTCTCCACGTTAAACATCTGCCAAAAAAAAAAACCAAACCTTGCACTCTGTGGCTTGGGGGTTTTTCACGGATAAGACTTCTCAACATCAAATATGCGACTTGTATTTTTCTGTCCTGTTTTTCAGTTCCCTTCCCAAAACTGAGAAACATTCCTGGTAGAGTAAGGTGCACATAACCTATAGAGCCTCTATGTAACTGTTTCACTCAATACTGTGTTGTCTGAACTTCAGCTTCTCCCTTTGTTTCATGTTCTTCCTCCTCTTTCCCCCCCACCCCCCCCCCCATGCATGAACACAATGGGAAATTTCACATGTAAGCCCATTCCATAAACTCTGCCACTAAGTTGGTGCTGACCCCCTCCCCCCGCCCCTTCAACCAGGTAAGTTCTGAGCTGAGTTAGCAGACCTCAGCCAGGGCAGCAGTAGGGCGCTATCTGCCTCCGTGCCTATGGGTTGTGTAGGGTGGATAAATCGGCAAGCATTCCTGTTTCTAAATATCTCCATTCACCTCTACTGAAAAGTGCATGTGTGGGGACATCCGATGCAGATAGGATTGGGCTTAGCTCTGATGCAGACCTACATTAATTAATAGCTTACTGGCACGTATCGTCTAAGCTTGTCCAAAAGATTGGTCATTTGGGTGAGGCACTAGAGACTAGCTGCCATCTGCAGAACCATACCCTAGCATATATCCGTGCCTTCAGACTGAAAAGAAAAAGTGGGAGTGGGGGAGAAAATTGAATCACTTTCTAGTTAAAATTCTACAAATTGGCTTATTGATATTAACTGTGTGTCATTTATATATGATTGACAGCTGGCATTGCAGGCCTAATCTGAACATAATGTATTTTAAATATTGGAAGCATAACTTGCAATAAGCAAAATTCAGTAGTTTTTAATTTTTTGTGGCTTCCTCATCTTGCTGACCCTTGCAACATTTCCCTTTGAAAAGTTGCATTATACGATCCATCAATTCCTCCCAATATGTCATTCAGCTGTGCACTTTGAGACCATATTTGTTTAATCTTATATATATATATTTAAACGATGCCACCAAAATAGTTTACTTGGGGCTGCACTACCCTGTACACTGATGAGTGGTTTGGTGAATGAGGGCAGCTGGTAGTATGTCATCTTCGTATCATAATCAACTTGGAAATCTTTTGGACTCCCTTTTATTAAAAATACTTCAATAAATGTAGTAACATGTTGATATCTTCTAGGACCTTGAAAAATGATTCTTCAGTCACCCCCTGCAAAAGAATTACAAGAATCCTGATTGCATCCATTGAAAGTTCTGTATACTGCCTGTGAAAGGAATGACATAGGAAATATAAATGAAATATTTTGTAACTTCCTCTTCACCATATTTCCTGTACCCAAGTGATCAGTTCCTACGGGGGTGCTTTGACAGTTTGGCATTGACCTGGTGGACACATTCATTACCATTTCTGGTCCATCGCAGGAAGTACTGTTTTTTTGCTTTTCCAATTTTATGTTAAAAAAAAAATCTCACTGGTAGAAGGTAATGTAATCATGCTTCATTGATGCATTTGCAGTTTCTTGTGTTTTTAATGTTAATTATTATAAATTTACATTAAATCCTACTGCTTACGCAAGGCAATGGTTTGTTTAATTTATGGAAAATAACAGAAGAATTCCAGCAAGGAACTCTTGACAGATGCTCAAAAGGGTTAAACCATATTTGACAATCTTGTCTAAACTTTTGCGGACTATAAAAGAAAGACTTATATCTATATAGCGCCATTCACAACTTTAGGTTGTCCTAAAGCTCTTTATAACCAATAAATACTTTTGAAATGTAGTCACTGTTTTAAACTAGGAAACGCGGCAGCCAATTTGCACACAGTAAGATCCCACAAACAGCAATGAGATAATTGCCAGATAATTTGTTTTAGTGATGGAAATTGTGAGATGAATATTGGCCAGAAACCCCCCCCTGCTCTTCTTCAAAATAGTGTCATGGATTCTTTTATGGCCTCGGTTTAACGTCTCCTCTGAATGATTGCACCACTGACAGTGCAGCGTTTTTGATGTAATCAACAAAGGATCTCTGACTTGCACCACATATCTGATGCCGTCCTTGTAGCAGGTGTTGTTATCTAAAATGTCGAGGCGGAATACTGTGCCAATGTTTGAACAGGCAAATGCAAAGTACTGTTGGCAACCACCGATTTAGGGATTGAATTTTGATGTTCGTAGGCACGTTGGGCTGGATTTTCGACGCTTAGGATTTCAGGGCGTTAATGATGGCGGACAGTCCTGATATCGCCTGGAAAAAGTTTGCACCTCAACCAGCAAAATTGGGCAGCTGGGTCCCGAGTGTGGGGCAGAGCAGTAAGGAAGGTGTTGCACACCTCTCTTGGGGCGCGAGGCCGGCTGAGTTTACGAAAATTCCAAGCCAAACAGCCGGCCAGGGAGCGCTTTGAGAGGCCTGGGGAGAAACCCTCCCCCTACCAAAAACATTCCCAATTCATAGCCCACGCCACCACAACATAAATCGAAAAAAAAACGATCATACTTACCTGAGGTCGACATTACTTGCCTCACTGCAGCTGCTATAGCTTGGACCGCCCGTTTTCACAGGCGGTCTCAGCAGGGTGCTTTACGCAGCGCTGCTGGTCAGGCAGAAGTCAAAAATCAAGCCGGGGTCGCAACCAGGGGCGTTACACCCCGGCTCGCCTCTTCCAGGCGTTAATGCTCTGCACTCCGCAGAAACCGGCCCTGAAAACCCCAGTGGGGCGCTGGAGGCTTGCCGCCCCTCCAGGGTGAAAACACAGGCGGCCAGGAGCGCAAAATCTAGCCCGTGGTCGTCTAATACTGAGTCAGCGGTGAGTTTTTAGCTAGGTTATTTATACAGACATAAACCAGAACATTGAATAAATGTGTCTTGCTATTATTTCTAGTTTTAGAACAATCATTTTGCGTTGGGTCTGAAAGTCCAAGAATGTAGTTTAGCTGTTGGTCAGCTGCAGTGTGATGTGAGGAAACTCTTTGTAAATTTATGAAAAGTGAAGGCTGTTGTATTTATATTGGTGCTGACAGATCTTTAAAGCAACTTTACACCCAATGAAATGCCTTTTCAAACTGTTGCTCCCACCTCCAAAATGGATGGTGGAATCCAGGAGATTGAAGAATGAAAGCAAGGAGAATGGAAACTGGGTTCATATCCAATCCAGCTGATAGGGGATGAAAGTTTACCATATCTTTGTAAGGACATCTATACTAAATAAGTTTAATAACTCTCAATCCAGTTCCTACCAGGCATGGAAGTGCAGCACGATACTGCCCCTAATTCAGCACTAATAATCTCACTCAAGTTGGCTGGTATGAGAAATGTGGTTGAGGTAGGGTTTTGGCATATCACATGGTTACAACAACAACTTGTATTTATATAGCACCTTCAACGTAGTGAAACGTCCCAAGGCGCTTCACAGGAGTATTATGATATCAAAAATTTGACACCGAACTGCACAAGTAGAAATTAGCCCAGGTGACCAAATGCTTGTCAAAGAGGTATGTTTGAAGGAGGATAGAGAGGTGAAGAGGTTTCGGCAGGGAGTTCCAGAACTTGGGACCTAGGCAACAGAAGGCACGGCCACCAATAGTTGAGCAATTTATAATCATGGATGCTCAATAGGGCAGAATTAGAGGAATGCAGACATCTCTGAGGAGGAGGGGGTGGGGTGGGGGGTGGCGGTGGTTGTGGGGCTGGAGCAGATTAGAGATAGGGAGGGGCAAGGCCATGGAGAGATTTTAAAATATATTGGGAGGTGCTATTCTGATGGTAGGGCACTGCTTTCCTTTGCATGTAGCTGTGCTGTTTCTAAAACTGACCTTGGAGTTCTTCAAATATTAAGGATGTCATAGCAGTGCATTTGGAAAGAGGTGACATGATAGGTCCAAGTCAGCATGGATTTGTGAAAGGGAAATCATGCTTGACAAATCTTCTGGAATTTTTTGAGGATGTTTCCAGTAGAGTGGATAAGGGAGAACCAGTTGATGTGGTATATTTGGACTTTCAGAAGGCGTTCGACAAGGTCCCACACAAGAGATTGATGTGCAAAGTTAGAGCACATGGGATTGGGGGTAGTGTACTGACATGGATTGAGAACTGGTTGTCAAACAGGAAGCAAAGAGTAGGAGTAAATGGGTACTTTTCAGAATGGCAGGCAGTGACTAGTGGGGTACCGCAAGGTTCTGTGCTGGGGCCCCAGCTGTTTACACTGTACATTAATGATTTAGATGAGGGGATTAAATGTAGTATCTCCAAATTTGCGGATGACACTAAGTTGGGTGGCAGTGTGAGCTGCGAGGAGGATGCTGTGAGGCTGCAGAGCGACTTGGATAGGTTAGGTGAGTGGGCAAATGCATGGCAGATGAAGTATAATGTGGATAAATGTGAGGTTATCCACTTTGGTGGTAAAAACAGAGAGACAGACTATTATCTGAATGGTGACAGATTAGGAAAAGGGGAGGTGCAAAGAGACCTGGGTGTCATGGTA
Organism: Pristiophorus japonicus; assembly: GCF_044704955.1. Lineage (NCBI taxonomy): Eukaryota > Metazoa > Chordata > Chondrichthyes > Pristiophoridae > Pristiophorus > Pristiophorus japonicus. The sequence goes on from NC_091994.1 coordinate 22,866,523, forward strand.
CATCAGTCATTGAAGGTTGGCATGCAGGTGCAGCAGGCGGTTAAGAAAGCAAATGGCATGTTGGCCTTCATAGCAAGGGGATTTGAGTACAGGGGCAGGGAGGTGTTGCTACAGTTGTACAGGGCATTGGTGAGGCCACACCTGGAGTATTGTGTACAGTTTTGGTCTCCTAACCTGAGGAAGGACATTCTTGCTATTGAGGGAGTGCAGCGAAGGTTCACCAGACTGATTCCCGGGATGGCGGGACTGACCTATCAAGAAAGACTGGATCAACTGGGCTTGTATTCACTGGAGTTCAGAAGAATGAGAGGGGCTCTCATAGAAACATATAAAATTCTGACGGGGTTAGACAGGTTAGATGCAGGAAGAATGTTCCCAATGTTGGGGAAGTCCAGAACCAGGGGTCACAGTCTAAGGATAAGGGGTAAGCCATTTAGGATCGAGATGCGGAGGAACTTCTTCACCCAGAGAGTGGTGAACCTGTGGAATTCTCTACCACAGAAAGTTGTTGAGGCCAATTCACTAAATATATTCAAAAAGGAGTTAGATGAGGTCCTTACTGCTAGGGGGATCAAGGGGTATGGCGAGAAAGCAGGAATGGGGTACTGAAGTTGAATGTTCAGCCATGAACTCATTGAATGGCGGTGCAGGCTAGAAGGGCCGAATGGCCTACTCCTGCACCTATTTTCTATGTTTCTATGTTTCTAAATAGCAAGAGTTTTGTTCCCAGTGCTAACATCCTTTACTTTGAACACTTAAAGAAACAATGTTTTTAAAACAATCGGAAAATAGGTTAGAATAAGTAGAAGGGAATCAAATTTATAAAGATGTTTTTTTTTTAAGTTTGGGGAGTAGAGATAATAGGAAAAGTTAGCACAAGTAAATTGATTTTACATTTTTTGTTTTTTAGGCATTTAGTAGTTTGAGTGAATATTTCTGATGGAATGCCTTTATCAATATAATAATTATAGCGGTGTCGAGTGTGCAAGCTGAAAGCAAGCAAAACCGGTTGGCTAGGGAGATGGGAGGTTCCTTAAATCTGCTGTCTGCCTGACGATTAACTTTATTTTTCTCTTCACTGTTTTATTTCGAACAGGAGTAGGCCATTTAGCCCCTTGAGCTTGTTCCGCCATTCAGTAAGATCATGGCTGATCTGTGACCTAACTCGATATACAGTACCTGTACCCGTATCCCTTAATACCTCTGGTTAACAGAAACCTATCAATCTTCAATTTAAAATGAACAATTGACCCAGCATCAACTGCTGTTTGTGGAAGAGTTCCAAATCTCTAGCACCCTTTGTGTGTAGAAGTTTCCTAACTTCATTCCTGAAACACCTGGTTCTAATTTTGAGGGTATACTCCCCCGTCCTAGATTCCCCAACTAGCAGAAATGATTTTTCTCTTTCTCTATCCTATCAGTTCCCCATAATATCTTGAAAACTTCCATCAAATCACCCCTTAATCTTCTAAATTCCAAGGAATACAACCCTAGTTTGTGTAATCTCTCTTGGTAATTTAACCCTTGGAGTCCGGGTATTATACGAGTAAATCTATACTGTGGTCCCTCCAAGGCCAGTATATCCTTCCTATCGTGCGGTGCCCAGAACTGAACTCCGTACTTCAGGTGTGTTCTGACCAGGGCTTTGTATAGCTGTAACCTTGTATTCTAGTCCTCTGGATATAAAGGCCAGCATTCCATTAGTTTTTATTATTTTTTAATAATTGATATAGAGGGACCGCCAAGTCTCTTTGGACTTTCTCTACTTACAGCTTTTCACCATTTATAAAATACTCTGATCTATCATTTTTAGGTCTAAAGTGGATGACCTCACACTTGCCTATATTGGAATCCATTTCCGTTTTGTCTATTCACTTAATCTATTAATACCTTTTTATAATTTTATGCTCCATCTACACTGCTTACAATGCCATCTATCTTGTGTCATTGGCAAACTTGGATGTGTGGCTATCTATCCCGTCATCTAAGTTAATAAATACAGTGAATAGTTCAGGTCCCAAAACAGATCCCTGTGGGATGCCACTGGTCATATCCTGCCAATTAAATTACCTGCCCATTATCCCTACTCTGTCTCCTGCCGGTCAGCCAATCTCCTAACCAGGTCAATAATTTTCCCTCTATTCCATGGGCTTCAACTTTAGCTAACAGTTTTTTCTGAGAGACTTTATTGAATGCCTTCTGGAAGCCCATATAAATAACATGCAGAGACATTCCCCTGGCCACTACTTTAGTCACCGCTTCAAAAAATTCAATCCGGTTTGTCAGGCATTTTACAAATCCATGCTGGCTCTCTCCGATCAACTGAAAATTTTCAAGGTGTTCACTCCATCCTTAATTATAGACTCTAGTAATTCCCTGACAACAGATATTAGGCTATTCCCTGGTCTCTTTTCCCCCCCCGCCACCTTTCGTAAATAGCAGAGTGACGTGCAATTTTCCAAACTAAAGGAACAGTTCCTGAATCCCCAAAAATTTGAAAGATCATAGTTAGGGCACGGCAATATTCTCACCGACTTCCTTTAAAATCCTGGGATGAAAACCATCTGGTCCTGGGGATTTGTCACTCTTTAGTGCCATTATTTTCTTGTTTACTGTTAACTTGCTTATGTTAATTTTGGTGAGTTCCCGTTCCTGATTCAATATTAATTTCCTTGGGATGTCTGTCTCTTCCTCTACTGTAAATACTGACACAAAGTAATTATTTAACATGTCTACCGTTTCCTAATTTTCGTTTACAATATATGTTGAGCGTCTGAAATCCGGAGTTCTGAAATTCGGAATGTTCTGGAATCCGGAGACCGGGCCGATCCATGGCGGGCTCGTCTGGAATCCGTAAAATGTTCCGAAATCTGGACCTGGCACCGCCCCTCTACTCCCCCACCGGACCTCCTCCGCTTCTGCCGCGGACTCTCCTCCCCGCGGGGTCGCCGGACCCCCCCCAATTACCTCGGCCCAGGCATTTCCGGATTTGGGATGTCAGAAAGACGTCCCGAAATCCGGAACTGCCTTGGGCCCGAGGTTTCTGGATTTCGGACGCTCTACCTGTATCACCATTGTCTGTTTGTTTTTAAGGGGCCCAGATTGCTCTTAACAACCCTCTTTTTCCTAATCTAATTGTAAAAGTTTTTTGTGTTGATTTTGATATCCCTTGCAAGTTTCTTTTTCATATTCCATTTTTGTAGCTCTTAATATCTGTTTTGTCATCCTTTGCTGTTCTTTGTATCTCTCCCATTCATCAGGATCTGTGCTTTTGCATTCTTGTATGCTTTATCTTTTAGATTTATGTTGTTCCTTGCCTCTAGTTGACCATGACTTTTTTTTGGCAAGTAGAGCTCTTGCTCCATAGCGAGATAAACTGGTTCTGCATCACACACAATTATTTTTTGAACACCTCCCACTGATCATCTGTCACTTTACCCATTAACAGATTTTCCCAGTTTACTGTGGACAGTCTCTGTCTCATCCCGTTGAAGTCGGCCTTACCTAAATCTAGAATCTTAGTAGCTGTTTCACGTTTCTCCCTTTCAAACACTATGTTGAACTCAATCATATTATGATTGCTATTTGATAAATGTTCATGCACCAAGCTGTTACCTAAAGCTGGCTCATTAAATCTAATCTGTTCAGCCCCTTTGTTGGTTCTTGGACATATTGAATGGGCTGAATTTTCTCCAGTGATTTGCGTCGTTTTTTTTGGAGCATGCTGCTCGTTTTGACCTATCAATTTGCACTAGTGTAACTCAATTAGTTACGATTTTTTTTAGGTCAGTTTTTTTTTCAGCCAAAGGGGGCGTAACCAGCCACCTGCGCCAATTCTGGTCATTTATGGAAGTTTGGGCAGCTGAGAGTTACTTCAGTTCTGCTTAGGCCAGCGTATGTGACCTCTCCAGAAAACCCATGCGGAGAGTTAAATAAATTGGCGCAAGTAAGGAAATCGGCGCAGCAGGTGCCCGGGGACACACTAAAAGAATTGAAAAACCCATAGCAGCAACTTACCTCCAACCTGCCCGAAGGCTGTCATTCTCGGTCCCCACTTTCCCGGTCTGGTCCCATTCTCGGTCCCCGGTTCACTCTCACTCACTCACGCACACACACTGGCTGTATGCTTCATTTTTCAGCCTCAGTTCGCATTGTGTCCCTGGTTACCATGGCAGCACAATCTTTTTGGCGCAGATCAAGGCTCCACCCCCACGCTAAAATGAAGAAATCCAACAGGGAAACTTGGAACTTTTTTTTGCGTACTTGGGGCCCCAAAAAAATTGGGCGTTGCTTTTCAAGTACGCCAACAAAAAAGCTTTGGGGAAAATTGAGCCCATAGTCACAGAAAACTATCCTGAACACATTCAAGAAGTTCACTACCTTTCTAACATGAGCTCATCTGCTTGCCTCAATCTATATGGAAGTTAAAATCCCCCATTACCTGCTTGTAAAAAATATTTCAGTGATGTTTAAGATCTCCAGATTTTTGGAATTTGTTCCATTGTGACATTTAATTACCTCGATACAGCATTTAGCTCAAGTAATTGTGAAAAGTGGAATCAAACTGCCTGAGAAGCTGCAGGCATTGTGTAATTGAATGCATTTAGAAAAACGAAACCAGTCTGTCCAGAATCTAGAACACATACCTAAAAAAAATACTTGTTTTCCATCCAAAAAGTGCAGTTAGCACATTCCTTTTTGAATTTGTCTGAGGATGAATACACACCAGTGTCCATTCAGAACATATTCTCCCCTTTTCTGTGAAATCTACTATGCCAACATGAGCAATAGGTAGATCAGAAAAAAAAGCCCAGATCACCTCAATGGTGTTGTATTGTCGATGCTTCCTATAATACTTTCTAATAATTGCTATTCAAATTGCATTGCACATATTGAATCATAATGCATAAGGCTTATTGATTAGAATAACCTGTGCTTCCATTAAATGATCTGTTGCTGTTGGAGGTCCTTTCAGGCTTTTATTAAAGAACATGTTGATTACTCAATGTTTCCTTTTAAACCCTATTGGATCTTCATTACTGGCACTCATTACAATGTTTCTTCCTTGATCTGTCAGATTGTAATGGTCTGGGCCACTGACATCTTAATGCCTACTCCTAAAAATACTATTGTCATCAACCAAATGGCAGTGGACTTGTCATGGGGAAACGTAAGTGGTTCTGGTGAATTTCCATGAACCCATTTAGAACTGAGATGAGGTGGAATTTCTTCTCTTAGAGGGTCATAAATCTGTGGAATTCTCTGCCCCAGAGAGCTGTGGAGGCTGGGTCATCGAATATATTCAAGGTGGAGATAGACAGATTTTTGAACGATAAGGGATATGAGTAGCGGGCAGGGAAGTGGAGCTGAGCCCAAGATCAGATCCAATGAATGGCGGAGCAGGCTCGAGGGGCCAAATGGTCTACTCCTGCTCCAATTTCTTATGTTCTTATTAACCCCTTTCTCTCAGATAGTAAAAGTGGCCAGGTATCAAGAAAAACTTTCTGTATAAAGGAATAAGTATGAATCACAGTTGATACTGTCTTTGTTTTGCTCCAATGCTCATATGCCCAAGGCTATTGCTGCAATACTAGAGTGTGCACTTTGTAACCATTTGAGTTGGCTGGTTACTGTTCCTTTAATAGCCATATGTATTGGGAAATGTGATAAGTTAATTACATAGAATATACAACACACAAAGCTAGCCATTCGGCCCAACCAATCCATGTTGCTGTTTATGCTCCACTCAAACAATTCCCCCATCCTTCCTCTTATCTAACTCTTATCAGCAGAACCCTCTATTCCCTTCTCTCTCATATGCTTATCTAGCCTCCCCTTAAATGCATTTATACTATTTGCCTCAACCACTCCCTGTGGTAGCGAGTTCCACATTTTCACCACTCTCTGGGTAAAGAAGTTTCTTCTGAATTCCCTATTTGATTTCTTGGTGACTATCTTGTATTGATGGCCTCTAGTTTTGCTGTTCGCCACAAGTGGAAACATTCTGTCTGTGTCTACTCTGTCAAAACCTTTCATAATTTTAACAACCTCTATTAGAGGTTTCAAGAGAAAAGAGACCCAGCCTGTTAATCATTTCCTGATGGATTTAACCTTGCATTTCTAGTATTATTCTTGTAAATCTTTTTTGCACCCTCTCCAGTGCATCTATATCCTTTTTTATAATATGGTGACCAGACCTATACACAATACTCCAAGTGTGGTCTAACTAGGGTTCGATACATGGTTAGAATAATCTCACTAGTTTCAATTCTATCCTTCTAGAAATAACCCCTGGTGCTTGGTTTGCTTTTTTTGGCCTTGTTAACCTGTGTCGCAACTTTTAGTGATTTGTGTATTTGTACTCCCAGATCCCTTTGCTCCTCAACCTCATTTAGATTCTTATTTTCTAAATAATATGTGACCTCCTTTAATTTTCTTACCAAACTATGTTGAAATGAATTTGCCAATTATGTGGTCATTCTGTAAGTTTACTAAGGTCTTCCTGTAATTTGTTGCAATCCTCCTCCAGTGTTGACTATTTTTCCTCCTCCACAATTAGGTGTCATCTGCAAATTTAGAAATTGTGTGTTTGATTCCAAAATCTAACGTTAATATAAATTGTGAACAATAGTGGTCCTAGCATTGATCCTTGTTGGACCCTACTTTCCACCTTCTGTCACTCTGAATAGTTGCCCTTTACTCCGATCTCTGCTTTCTGTCTTGCAACTTTTAAGCACTTTTGCACTAGTGGCTATCCCAATTTGCCCTGTACATAGTCCCAAGCAGCTTGCTCACCTTCCTCTTAACCAGATCGCCACGAGGGGTGAAATATCTTGATATTCCAGTTTCCAAATATTAGATAATCTTCCGTGGGCAACCTCACATTTGTTTCATAGAAAAGCTTATTTTTTAGGGATGTTTAGGAGTTGCTTTTATGTGCAAGGGCTAAAATAATCAGGATGCTCGCAGTCAACTACACTTTCTCAATTCTCTCATTTCTCGTTGCGGCAAGGTAGAGCAAAGAGCAGATTTGACCCTCAGCATTAATCACCAGCCACATACCTGTCCCTCCGAGTAAAACTTGCCCACATGGCTTTGTGTATAGTAAGCACTGATTTGTTCAGAAAAACTTGATGCCATCCTCTGCTTAAAGAACCAATTCACAGATTCCTCTTTTCCCCCCTCCCAAGAGCTATCAAAACCTGCTTTGATCTTGTTAGCAAAGACAGTTATGCATTCAGAAATGGTGGCAGATCCGTTTGGAAATTCAAAAATGGTGCTTTTTTAAAATTGAATTCATAATTTAGCTTTGTTATGGACAATGTTTTATGCAAATTTAGAAAAGATATTCTGCTGCTATGTCTTTGTAAGGTTTCACAAATATGACCTGCATACCTGGTAAAACACTTAATGGAAAGATGGGCAAAAAATATTAGCAAAGAAATTCTGTAGCAGATGAATGCTGGCAAGGTGCTGAAAATCATACTGGTTCTTCGCATGGTGATGTGTAATATGAGGAAATCAACTGCTGCCTGTAACACTAAATGGATAATACTGTGGAAATTCGTGCAAGGCTTCATTATACAGGCTGAGATCAAAACTGTTGTCTTCTTGGAAAGGACTTTCCAACTACTTCAGTGACTCCACTCAATTCTTCAATCGTGTGGATCAGTCATTTCCACTCAATTGAAGGTTGTCAACAAAGTATTAATCTGATTTAAGTTCAGTAGGATAGATATCAACGGTAATGGGTTATACTGGAGGTGTTTTTAAAAAAAAAAAAAATTATGAGGTTGAAGGGTAACTCTGAAAATCTGGAGGGAGAGTCTTTTCCTCTTGTTACAAACAACCTTTCTTCCCCACTCTGGCTGACCATTGATAACAGGATCCATAGGTCGGGCTAAGTTGTTCTCATTCTTGGTCCTACAAAGCATTCTTTTAAACTAAAATGCGCAGTGGTTCCAACTCGAACAGTTCTGGAAGGAAATTATTTTGGAGAGTATGTTACTTCTGGTCAGGGGTCATAATCTGAGCTATCAGATTGATCCCATCTACTCGAGGCCTTGGGCCTAACAGGCATAATTTGCAAAACCTTCTATTAAACTGACAGCTAAGATTAGAGGAATAAATATTGGCCAGGACACTGGGAAAATCCCCCTGCTCTGTTTCAATGGTGTCATGGGATCTTTTATGTCCACCGTAATAATGTTTGTCTACAGATCTTATGATTCAGTTTAACTGCTCCATTTCACTGTTAAGAGATGCATTTCCCTGTCCTTGCTGAATATTGTATGAACATTTTCACGGTTTTATGTTTGGGTTGGAGAAAATGCTTGATCATGACTTGTGCAGCGTTAGAATAATGCTCTAAAATGTTACATTTGGGTCATGTGGGTTACCCAGACTTGATTCTGTTATAGTTCTTTATGCAATATATTTGAAGAAGCCAAATGTTATAGGTAAACAGATTACAAGTTGAAAAGGAAAATTGGCCAATTTTTAACAATTAACAGTCTAGGGAGAAATGGTTTTAAAATTATTTTCAAAATAAAAATAATTTAAACAAAGAAAAAAGTTGTACATTAGTTTTCACACACATGGTGGTGGTATATATTCTCAACACTCATCATAGGCAGTCCCTTGAAATCGAGGAAGACTTGCTTCCACTCAAAGTGAGTTCTCAGATGACTATACAGTCCAATGTGGGAATTTACAGTCTCTCCAACAGGTGGGGCAGACAGTGGTTGGAGGAAAGGGTGGGTGGGGAGCCTGGTTTGCCGCACGCTCCTTCCGCTGTCTATGCTTGGTTTCTACATGCTCTTGGCGACGAGACTCGAGGTGCTCAGCGCCTTCCCCGATGCTCTTCCTCCACTTTGGGCAGTCTTGGACCAGGGATTCCCAGGTGCCGGTGAGGATGTTATACTTTATCAAAGAGGCTTTGAGGGTGTCCTTGAAACGTTTCCTCTGCCCACCTGGGGCTCGCTTGCCGTATAGGAGTTCAGATTAGAGCGCTTGCTTAGGGAGTCTTGTGTCGGGAATGCGGACGATGTGGCCCGCCCAACACTATACAGGTATTGACTGTGTAGTTGGGTAAGAATAGAAAAGGCTGGCATCACTTAGCAGGTCAGGCAGCACCCGAAACATTAACTCTGTTTCTCTCTCCACAGATGATGGCTGACCTGCTGACTGTTTCCGGCATTTTTATTTTGGATTTCCAGCATTTGCTCTATTTTGTATTTTGAGTAGCTGTATGTTTGTAGAGTAACTTTGTTTGCTTGGGTCTCGAGGAAGCACAGCCAGACGGGTCAGGGACAGCACAGGAGCTCCCTACTTTTCCTATAGAATTTTAAAGCTTAACCCCATTTTCTTTGTTTACGGGTAAAGGGCGGGGAGCAAAGAACAGCACATTTTTGAGAAACATTTTATTCTAGAACTGCTGTATGTGCCAATTTAAGTCAATGTGCAATTTAGAACTTACATACATACAACCTCCACCTACAAATAGAATATATTGCTTTTATCTCAGCAAAGAAATTTCCAAGTGCCATTCTCTTTAAAAGATTTGTATCACACTGCAAAGCTGCCAATGTGACCTTTCACCCCACCACCATTATTTTTGAGGACTTTTTCTTGTTTTCAGCAGTCTTGCTTAAGTTAGAAAACTTTTTTTTGGTTTATATTGATCTTCACTTAAAAAGAACACTAAGTAGTTCCTGGAATCATTGTACAACAGTTCTTTTGAAACATTGATGCCTTTTTAGAAAGTGTTGTGAAGTTTTGCTTTCATTTAGTTCCCAGTGCCACCTAGCTAGTCAGTGGCAAGTGGAAAACATCACAGTAAGGGAACCTCAATCTTGGAACAAATAGATGAGCATGAATGCAAATGTAATTCTGTCAGATGGTGCTCCTGTCTGTAAACTTGAACAAAAGTTGATTCTTTCCAATAATTGATATTCACACACCGGTTTACATTGTCTCATAGTATTGCTAATTAAAAGACCTTAATGGAGCTGTCTTCACTGGCGTTACGGGCGGTGAAGCAGTTCTAACCTATAGAGGGACGATGGAGTTCCAGTTCCAGTTAGAAGTACACCTCTGACTGCAGGTTTAAACCGATTTATGTCGAATGGAGCATTCTAAGACACACCTGCTGAGATGTATTCAGCGATGATTTGTATGGCTAATGTGAAGTTCTCAGCAAGTTCATCTTTGGAGTTCTGAAATTGGTTCTGATACTGTCCAAAATTGTTTCCAAGCAAGTAATGCCCATTACCATCTCTTTTTTTGCTTTGTACAATCATACCTATTGCCATTTAATCACTCCTGCCATCCGCCCTATCACAGACCTTCCCTTTTGTTCTTTCCTCCCCTCCCCCTTTCCCTGCCCATACTTAAAATCTGTTACATTTCTAACTTCTTCCAGTTCTGACGAAAGGTCATCGACCTGAAACATTAATTCTGTTTCTCTCCACAGATTCTGCCTGACCTGAGTATTTCCAGCATTTTTGATTATTGTCTTTGACCAATGCTTGGCCGTTTTTCTCGCTACTGTCTTTGCCATCTGAACCACTCTGCTTTGGGCTGAACACCCATTTTGATTTTGTTTAATATCAACCTTCAATCACAAAATAATAAAGTAGTCCTGGTTGCTAATCCTCCAGCCTACATTTACCATATTCAAGAGTGAATAGGCTTTTGACTGAGATTTCCTTTTTCACCCACCCACTGAACCTTAATGATGGAATCCAGTACTCCCACTTTGAGTATACGGAGCTTCTCACAGTCAATGTCATCTTATTCAGCTATGGCATGCATCCAGACAGCACTGGCCTTGATGGTAGCATAAGTATAAGCTAGAATTGCTTTCACATCACCTGAAGTAGGTACTGTGGGAAAGCCAACTTGTGGATCTAGTTAACTGATAATTCAAAATTCTTTGCGCTGAAAAAATATTGAATTATCCAATAGTTTGAATTAATCAATGCAAATAACACAGCAAAGTGGGAATTTAGGGCAATAATGAGATTATTGGAATTGAGCAGCTTTAGATTATGAGAAGTAGATTGTACCGAGAGTTGAAGCACTAATGCTCAGAGCTGTGGTGTGGTAACAAAATATAGGTTCGATCCCATCTGTAATCTAATCCATGCCAAGCAAGAAGGCACCCAGCAGCACCTGAGACATATTTTCTCAAAAGGAAAATAGGAAAAAGGAAATTGTGCATGGCAGTACCCAATGTCTCGTCAGCCAGTTACCCAGGGAGGGTGGTGGGGGATTGGTGGTGATCTTGGAGCAGACCATTCGTACCTGTCTTGGTAGCAAAGCTGACTTATTGAAAACGCATTGAAAAGTAATGAGTTTTTTAAGATTTTACACTGCAAGCATTCACAAAATATACCACTTCTCAAATGTCAGAATGTGCAGTACGTTGCAAACTCAGCATTGATTGACTTCACTTTATCCCCCAATTATCGTAAACTCTCTCCTATAATATTCCTGCATAACAAGGAACAGAAAAGCTGTTTGTTCCTTTCACTCACTAACATTGAGACTTTTTTTTGCTATCATAAAATAGAACTGTAAAAATATGTTGTTTGATTTATTTTTTGTTTTGTAGGTCTACCAAAGAAGGAAGGTGGAGGAATTCAGCTGTTCCATCTCTATTTTCGATTTGACGTGAGGATGTGTTGTCTTTTAAAAAATGTACAAAAGAAGACAAAAATGGAAGATTTGTCGAGACCTTTGGTGGTGCTAAACTTGTAGTAGCCCATTGTTTTAACCGTGATGATATTCTAAAATTCCAAGTTTTGACATTGTGGGTTTGCATGGCAGCGTAACCGTGGAGAAGCCAGGCTATCACAAACTTATGGATTTTGATAAGAGAGGGGGGAGGGGTGAAGCGGAAGAAACAAAAAGAATGTCAAAATCTGGCGGGCGTGGAACCAACTGTGGCCGGAGTACGGGGACCAGCTCTGGAGTCTTAATGGTGGGTCCCAACTTCAGAGTGGGGAAGAAGATTGGATGTGGGAATTTTGGAGAGCTTCGACTAGGTAAGAGTCATCAAAATTGCTGATTCCCTCTTACTCTTTTTTTAATTTTCAGGAATGTATATGTTTGACTCTTACAAACTGAATGTCTAGCTGTAGTCTTGCAAAGAACTGGTACTTGGTCTGTTTACCAAAGTGGTACTTTCAGCATATACATAATCCTTTCCAGTTATAATGTTCTCTTATACCTAGCATACTGTACATATTTTCACTTAGTCTTCATTTTGTATAGTTTTTGTCAAAACAGCTGTCCCCGAGTTAACTTAGAGACTAAATCATTTGAGCACTGAATATGGATTGTAAATTGTGGTATTTTGTCCTGATGCCCTGTTGCTCATTTTTTATCTCCTTTGAATCACTGTACTGGTCTCCTATGGCTGAAAGTATCTCATCCTAGTCCTGTGACATTTCACTATATTTATCTACTATCTGTACCACTCTCTCCACCCCAGTATATCTCTGGAATTGTAACTTTCTGTCAAACACAATGGGCTGTAATTCGCGGTCAGTGGCGAAGCAAAGGTGTTTGCTGCTGGCCCCAAGCAAGCTTCCCACCAAGATCTCGCGATCTCTCTGGCGAAGTTCGGCTTTTCTGACGTTCAGTTGAGATCAGTGTAAGTTAATGGGGAATCCCATAGTGCGAGCTGCTATGATGTCAGCAAGCTGTCTTAAACAACCAGTCACAATGCAGAATTCTCACAAACCGGGAGCCAGGAAGTGAATAAGTTAATTCTAAATTAAAAAAAATGTTAGAGAGCAAAACTAAGATTGGGGCTCTCGCATGGGGAAAAGGTAAATCTGAAATAAAGATGAACAAAGTTTCTTAAATTGTAATTTTTATGGCAATGAATAAATTTGACGCTCCACAAAATTAAAATGGGTTTTTCAGGGCCATAACATTTGTTTAGTACTCAACTTGCTGTTAAAACCCCAATGACAGCTAATCCAAAAGGGTCTAACTTTTAATGGGGTATTTAACAGCGATATTACTGTGGAAAAGCCAATGTTTTTGTCAGTTTCACTGATTTCCTGATTACGCTGGCTATTGGCGGGCGGCGGCTGGGTGCGTGTGGTGGGGGGGGGGTGCGGGTCGCGTGCCACAGCACAGCCAGTGTCGGAGAAGTAAATGATTGACCACAACTTCAGGATTTCTGTGTTAGGATGCACATGCGCTACATCCTGAAGTTGCAGTCAGTTTCAAAAAGGTAATAACCGGGATGCTGTTTGTTCGCTGTTATTGCCCATCGCAAATTCCGGGCCAATAGAGTGCAATCTATCTTGCATCCTCTTTCTGAAATCATCTTTCTTGGAGACTTCACCATTCTCTTGTACTAATCAGGTCAACTCTGATGCTGAACCAAGTTGTTTGCCATTTGACCTATATGATTCCTCTTGGCCTTCTCTCTTCTAATGAATAAAGCACCAAATTCTCTAATCTTTCCTCGTAACAAAAGCCTCTCATCCCTGTTATGCTATATCTCTTCTAAAAATTGACAGCCATTCAGCACAACTGCTATGTGAGCTACATAACAAAGTATTGGCAAACAGCTTTATGAATTAAGTCTTGCACATTTATAAATCTTTGAAGCGAGTTGCAAATATCTATTGAACATGCAGCTTGAGAGCGGTATTAAAGCTTCTGATATAGTTCCTACTCAGCAGATGGGTCTTTTTCTTCCCTTCTCGAATTTTAAAAGGAAGGAGTAATCAATTATGGAAGAACTATTCAAAGTATTTGAATGAAAATATGGATTCAGTTGCTGCAGTTATCTCCCCTTGTTCAAAAAAAACCAAGCACTTTCACTACTCTCTCTCTCATGGAATATGAACTGGATTCAGGAATAGATTCAGCTTCAGGTTTTTGAGTTTTGTAGAATGTAAGTGCCATATGTGAAATAATTCAACACCGCTTGTTCTGCTGAGAGAGACAATTTTTTTTGTAGTCATCTTGAAATATGCTTTTGAGAGAAGGACCGTTAAGTCTGAACCTCACACATGGATGAAAAAGGATTTCTTAATTAATGACAAGAATGCTATAATTTGGCTTCTGATCAAAAATTGTACAGGGTACCACATACGATGATGTATATATGGTATTGGAAGTGCTTTGAATTGCTTGATGAAATAATATATATTATGATGGCAAATATTTAACTTTCATAAAATCTATCTGCATAGTTAAATATTTCTAATAATTTCAACACAAAAGGACACGATGCACTATTAAATGGACTGGTGTCCACAGACCTCACCTGTGGGACTTGCTAGCTTCGGTGTTGTCACCAGAATCTCTCAAGTGCAGTTATGTGAGTATTCTGCATCCTGGTGAATTGTAAGAAGCAACTAGATGTGCAATTGTAGATGTCTTTCCAGATTTGGGTTCCCTATAGAAAGAAAAGAAAGATTTTCATTTCTGTAGTGCCTTTCATGACCACTGGTCATCTCAAAGCGCTTCACAGCCAATGAAGTACTTTTGGAGTGTAGTCGCTGTTGTAATGTGGGAATATAAAGGCCATTTTGAGCTATGTGAAGGTCTAGTAACTACATGAATGATACTGGTGTAGACAAACATTAAAGCATATTTACTCAAGTGTAATTTTTTAATGCATACTGGTACCAATAAGTCCGAAAAAAACAACTACAGATCTGTACAATTATAGTATGTTGAAGGATACCTTCGTTGGAAGAAAGAAAGCTACTATTGTATGCCAAATTAGGTATGATTTTTGGAGCTGTATTCCGACTCTTACATTCAACAGGTTAACCTAATGTCTACCCGTGCCTTTCTGAAGTATCGACACACTACACAGTACAAAGGCATTTTTAGATATTCTGGTTACATTTTTTTTCTTCCAAATTATCCCAAAATTCAGCCTTGGGTATTGGGCAAGTGAAAGGCCTGCCTGGCACTTAATAGGTGTGTCCAAAGCCAAACTCTGAAATGGGCTCTCTCAATTTAAACATTTTAGTTAAGTGTTAAGCTTCAGCTAAGATCCCTGTGTTCAAATTTAGCATTGATTAAAAACAAAACTGTTCCCACGCCTCTGGCAATGTTGTGAGATGATGACTGCCTCGTTGCCTCTACTCATGTATACAACGTAGCTAATATTAGAAGCCGTGCTGAGTTGCAGATTGATCCTCCATTTGTAGAAACTGGGTGTTGGTGCTCTACTGCACAACCCCATTGCCCCTCATGTCTTTGATACTGAAACGCTAGTGGGAGTTGTGTACAGACCACCAAACAATAGTAGTGAGGTTGGGGACAGCATCAAACAAGAAATTAGGGATGCGTGCAATTAAGGTACAGCAGTTATCATGGGCGACTTTAATCTACATATTGATTGGGCTAACCAAACTGGTAGTAATGCAGTGGAGGAGGATTTCCTGGAGTGTATTAGGGATGGTTTTCCAGACCAATATGTCGAGGAACCAACTAGGGAGCTGGCCATCCTAGACTGGGTGATGTGTAATGAGAAAGGACTAATTAGCAATTTTGTTGTGCGAGGCCCCTTGGGGAAAAGTAACCATAATATGGTAGAATTCTTTATTAAGATGAGAGTGACACAGTTAATTCAGAGACTAAGGTCCTGAACTTAAGGAGAAGTAACTTCGATGGTATGAGACGTGAATTGGCAAGAATTGACTGGCGAATGATACTTAAAGGGTTGGCGGTGGATAGGCAATGGCAAACATTTAAAGATCACATGGATGAACTTCAACAATTGTATATTCCTCTCTGGAGTAAAAATAAAACTGGGAAAGTGGCTCAACCGTTAAGGATAGTATTAAATCCAAAGAAGAGGCATATAAATTGGGCAAAAAAAGCAACAAACCTGAGGACTGGGAGAATTTTATAATTCAGCAGAGAAGGACAAAGGGTTTAATTAAGAGGGGAAAATAAAGTACGAGAGGATGCTTGCTGGGAACATAAAAACTGACTGCAAAAGCTTCTATAAATATGTGAAGAGAAAAAGATTACTGAAGACAAATGTAGGTCCCTTGCAGTCAGATTCAGGCGAATTTATAATGGGGAACAAAGAAATGGCGGACCAGTTAAACAAATACTTTGGTTCTGTCTTCACGAAGGAAGACACAAATAACCTTCCGGAAATACTCGGGGACTAAGGGTCCAGTGAGGAGTAGGAACTGAAGGAAATCCTTATTAGGCAGGAAATTGATGGGATTGAAGGCCGATAAATCCCTGGGGCCTGATAGTCTGCATCCCAGAGTACTTAAGGAAGTGGCCCTAGAAATAGTCGATGCATTGGTGATCATTTCCCAACAGTCTATCAACTCTGCATCAGTTCCTATGGGCTGGAGGGTAGCTAATGTAACGTCACTTTTTAAGAAAAGAGGGAAAGAGAAAATGGGTAATTATAGACTGGTTAGCTTGACATCAGTGGTGGGAAAATGTTGGAATCAATTAGTAAAGATGACAAAGCAGCGCATTTGGAAAGCAGTGACTGGATCGGTCCAAGTTAGCATAGATTTATGAAAGGGAAATCATGTTTGACAAATCTTCCAGAATTTTTTGAGGATTAACTGGTAGAGTGGACAAGGGAGAACCAGTGGATGTGGTGTATTTGGACTTTCAAAAGGCTTTTGACAGGGTCCCACACAAGAGATTGGTGTGCAAAATCAAAGCGCATGGTATTGGGGGTAATGTACTGATGTGGATAGAGAACTGGTTGGCAGACAGGAAGCAGAGAGTCTGGATAAATGGGTCCTTTTCAGAATGGCAGGCAGTGACTAGTGGGGTGCCGCAGGGCTCAGTGCTGTGACCCCAGCTATTTACAATATATATTAATGATTTAGATGAAGGAATTGAGTGCAATATCTCCAAGTTTGCAGATGACACTAAGCTGGGTGGCAGTGTGAGCTGTGAGGAGGACGCTAAGCAGCTGCAGGGTGATTTGGACAGGTTAGGTGAGTGGGCAAATGCATGGCAGATGCAGTATAATGTGGATAAATGTGAGGTTATCCACTTTGGTGGCAAAAACACAATGGCAGAATATTATCTGAATGGTGGCAGATTAGGAAAAGGGGTGGTGCAACGAGACCTGGGTGTCATGGTACATCAGTCATTGAAAGTTGGCATACAGGTACAGCAGGCGGTGAAGAAGGCAAATGGTATGTTGGCCTTCATAGCTAGGGGATTTGAGTATAGAAGCAGGGAGGTCTTACTGCAGTTGTACAGGGTCTTAGTGAGGCCTCACCTGGAATATTGTGCTCAGTTTTGGTTTCCTAATCTGAGGAAGGACGTTCTTGCTATTGAGGGAATGCAGCGAAGGTTCACCAGGCTGATTCCTGGGGTGGAAGGACTGACATGAGGAGAGACTAGATCAACTGGGCCTGTATTCATTGGAGTTTAGAAGGATGAGGGGAGATCTCATAGAAACATATGAAATTCTGACAGGACTGGACAGGTTAGATGCAGGAAGAATGTTCCCAATTTTGGGGAAGTCCAGAACCAGGGGACACAGTCTAAGGATAAGGGGTAAGCCATTTAGGACTGAGATGAGGAGAAACTTCTTCACTCAGAGCGTTGTTAACCTGTGGAATTCTCTACCGCAGAGAGTTGTTGATGCCAGTTCATTGGATATATTCAAGAGGGAGTTAGATATGGCCCTTACGGCTAAAGGGATCAAGGGGTATGGAGAGAAAGCAGGAAAGGGGTGCTGAGGTGAATGATCAGCCATGATTTTATTGAATGGTGGTGCAGGCTCGAAGGGCCGAATGGCCTGCTCCTGTGCCTATTTTCTATGTTTCTAAGCTTGCACTTGTCTCTATTTTAGTGCTTTTCACTATTGAGTGTAGTGAAAGGGTAGAGTGAAGCTGCATTGTTGAAATTTGAATAAGTCTTCAAATATTGTATCTTGCATCTATTCAGAATGATTATCAGGCCAATTAAAATTTCAATGTGTTATTTGCCTTCAAGAAAGATCTTTGAAAATGTAGTCTCTAACTCAAATGCAGCATTTCAACATTGAATTCAGTGTTTTCATCACCTAAAATGAGGGGAAGCAGTAGTATTTGACAAAAGCTACTGTATTTTTGTTGAGACTAAGATTGGCATCAAGTTTCTTGTGCATTCCAATCCTGATGACTTTTGTGCAATTTTTTAAAATTATCCATAACTTTGAATTCAGCAATGTAAATAACACAGAAAAATCAAAAGTTAGTGCTTAAAACTAATTTGAATCAAGTTTCAATTAAGAGTAGAATGAGTGCAAAGATTAAAAATAAAACTCAAGACAGAGGCCAGACTAAATTAAAATTATTTCTCTAAACACTGGTCAGAAGTGCAGAAATATTGGACTAGATGTTGGAAATTGAAAAAGACAAAAGTATTAATTTTCATTCAAATACCAGTTTATTATTTCTCAACATTCTTTTTGGCGTTTGTTTGAGGTGAAATAATTTAATATTTTTTGAAACACAAATTTTGATACAATTCCTGTAAAAACTAAATAAAAATATACAAAACGAAAACACAATTTACCATTGCGCCCCTTCCTTTGTCCCACTAAAACTAAAATATTAATAGTTGGGAACTGGACAAACATTAGCATTGTTTTCATGAAGACTATAAACTTAAAAGAAACTAAAATTAGATAGAAGTAATGAGACTAAAACTGACGTTATTTCAGGAACTAAAATGAGACTTTTCCCATTTAAAAAAAAACGTGTGTGTGTGTATATAATATATATATATATATATATAATAGTTGTATGAATTCAGACTAGTAACAATATCCTAGCAAACATTTTTTGCCAATGTTGATTCCTCATTTTCTGAGTTTCGTTCAATCGGTGGTTTTTCTACAATATTGCATGATTTTTTTTCAATTGAGATGACATTTTTCATCAGCTATTTTTGTATGTATATAATTCCATCTGGAAATTAAAATAAAACAATCACTGAAGCAAAAGAATACATGCTGCATGCAGATTTTAAAGAGCCTGCATGGAGTAAAATTGGTATGTGTGGAAATTACTGTAATTACAGAAAGTTGCTGTTTTGAGAAAGGGTAAAAAATTTCAGGCAAGAGTCGCCACCTATCCAATTTCTCGAGTCTTGATTCATTTCCAAATCTAATAACGTTGAATCCTGTTAACTGACGTGACCATGCATAGTCCCTTTTTTGAGTCCTGTCATACATTCCTTTGTCATTCTTATTTTAAACTAAGCCCTGGTTATTGAATTTTGAACACACATTTATCTGAATCCACATTCCCCAAACTCTTTATAATAACTCTTCTATTGAATTAACCCTCTTTTCAGAGATATTTAGCCTCTCCTCATACCCCTGACACCTTAGTTCTGGAATTAACCTTGGAATTATCCATTGCACTCCTTCCAATAACTATATCCTTTTTAAAATCGTAGGCAGTCCCTCGAAATCGAGGAAGACTTGCTTGCACTCTAAAAGTGAGTTCTCAGGTGGCTGTACAGTCCAATGCGGGAATTACAATCTCTGTCACAGGTGGAGCAGACAGCGGTTGAAGGAAAGGGTGGGAGCCTGGTTTGCCGCATGCTCCTTTCGCTATCTACTCTTGATTTCTGCAGGCTCTTGGCGACGAGACTCGAGGTGCTCAGCACCCTCCTGGATGCTCTTCCTCCACTTGGGGCGGTCTTTGGCCAGGGATTCCCAGGTGTCGGTGGGGATGTTGCACTTTATCAAGGAGGCTTTGAGGGTGTCCTTGAGCGTTTCCTCTGCCCACCTGGGAATCGCCTGCCGATCAGAACTGTAGGTATGACTGTACAGATGTGATCTCGCCTAAACCAGAATCTTGACTCAAAACTTAAGGAAGGAAAGAAAGAGCTTGTATTTATAAAGCGCTTTGCAGCCAATAGTATATTTTTCAAATGTAGTCACTGTTGTAATAGGTATCTAATTTGTGCACAGCAAGGAATAAGTGGTTATGGGGAACGGTCAGGGAAGCGGACCCGAGTCCATGATTGGATCAACCATGATCGTATTAAATGGCGGAACAGGCTCGAGGGGCCGTATGGCCTACTCCTGCTCCTATTTCTTATGTTCTTATGAAATAAAGAACTAGAACTTCTGCTTTTGGTGTCAGTTGAGATAAATGTGTTGTCCAGGACACCAGGGAGAACTCCGCTGCTCTTCAAAATAGTGCCATAGGAAGACCAAACTAATGTTCTACAACATTGGAATTATTACCGGTATTTGTGAAAGAGTTTATGCTTTGGGAGCAATCGGCGATCCAGGTGCAAATTCCACTAGTTTTGAGAAGTGTTTTTTTTCCCTTCAAGTTTCTGCTGAAAGTCATTTGCATATCATTGAACATAAATGAACAACAGCAACTTGTATTTATATAGCGCCTTTAATGTAGTAAAATGTCCCAAGACGCTTCACACGAGTGTTACAAGACAAAACAAATAAATTTGAGATCGAGCCACAAGAAGTAATTAGGGCCGATGACCAAAAGCTTGGTCAAAGAGGTAGAAACATTGGCCCCAAGTTTCCACATGATTTGCTCCTGATTTTTAGGAGCAACTGGTGTAGAACGGAGTATCTTAGAAATCGGAATTCTCCACATTTAGTTTGCTCCAGTTCTAGTCAGTTAGAACAGTTTCACTTTGGAACAGAATTTTTTTTTCAAAAGGGGGCGTGTCCGGCCACTTACGCCTGATTTCAAAGTTTCATGAGTGAAAACTTACTCCAAACTAACTTAGAATGGAGTAAGTGAAGATTTTTGTACGCTCGAAAAAACCTTGTCTACACTTTAGAAAATCAGGCGTAGGTTACAAATTGGGCGGGGGGTGGGGGGGGGGGAAGGGAAGTCATTAAATTCGACAATCAATCCTGAGTTATACTTATACAAATATTATACAAATAAATCCAACCTGAATAAAAATTTATAAGCAAAGAAAAGATTAAATAAACCATGTTCCTACCTGTGTGAAATAGCATCAGCCTTCGAGCTGCTGTGCTTCAGGCAGGCCTTTCATGTTGGAGACAGGCAGGGGTGTGGCGTCAGTGTCTCGACGGCAGCAAGCTTCGAGCTGAGCTGCAGTGCTTGAGGCAGGCCTTCATTCTCTTCGTGGCTGGCCGCGAAGAAGCAACACCGGACGGACCCGAGGCCATTCGGCCATGAGATATCAGCAGTGTCAGTGGCTGGCCGGCAGCCGAAGAATCAGCGGACCGATGTGAGGCCATTCGGCCATGAGATAGCAGCGGCGTCAGTGGCTGGCCGGCAGCCAAAGAATCAACACAGGACACACGCAGCTCATTAAGGTTCTTGAGGCCATTCGGCCACGCTTTAGGGGCGGCGTCAGTGGCTGGCCGACAGCCAAAGAATCAGCAGCGGACGGACGTGAGGCCATTCGGCCATAGGATATCAGTGGCTGGCCGGCAGCCGAAGAATCAACACCTGACACACGCAGCTCTTTATGGTGCTTGAGGCCATTCGGCCATGCTTTAGGGGCGGCGTCAGTGGCTGGCCGGCAGCCGAAGATACAGCAGCTGCCTTCGAGCTGTGAGGGGGACTGAGGCCATTTGGACAGGGAGAGGCAGCCACATCGACAGTTTTATATTTAAATTTGCAGAATGGGTGCTGCATTGTCAACACCACGTATTATTGCAAAGTTGAATTGGCACTCTTATTTCTCCAAACACACAGTCCTTAATTTGCATGCACCAATGCAGCACCGGTTCTGCAAGTTTAGCAATGAAAAGCTGAACTCGCTGATTTCAGCAGGTGATTTATTCAGCAGTGCTGCTAAAAGCACTCCCTCACACACAGAAATATCAAAAAAATTAAATTACAAGCCTTTGCAGGGGTCCAAGAAACAAATCTTCACTTTTTCTGCAGTATTTTAAAAAATGGCCGAGTGCCAATGTTTGTGTGAGACTGCGCGTGCGCGCACGCTCCAACGCGCACGCGCAGGGTTGCCGGCACCACGAAGGCAAATTTAAATTGTACCCGCCCCCTGCTGCTTAGAAAATTGGCGTGAATGTTAGGCTTTGCCCCCTGCTGCGCAGAGCGCGCCGCTCCAAGCAGACATCGAGCTCCAAGGAGCTCGAGAATATCGGACTTTGTTTTAGGCGCAGTTTTCGGCGCGAAAAACAGGCACCCAGCTCGGAGGTGCGCCGTTTTCGCCGCGGGACAAAACTTGGGACCATTGAAAATAGGTGCAGGAACAGGCCATTCGGCCCTTCGAGTCTGCATCTCCATTCAATATGATCATTGATGATCATGCAACTTCAGTACTCCACTCCTGCCTTCTCTCCATACCACCTGATCCCTTTAGCCGTAAGGGCACATCTAACTCCTTTTTGAATATATCCAAGGAACTGGAGTCAACAACTTTCTGTGGTAGAGAGTTCCACAAGTTCACAATTCTCTGGGTGAAGAAGTTTCTCATCTCGATCCTAGATGGCTTACCCCCTTCTCCTTCGACTGCAACCCCTGGTTCTGGACTTCCCCAACATCGGCAACATCCTTCCTACATCTAACCTGTCCAATTCCGTCAGAATTGTATATCCCCTCTCATTCTTCTAAATTCCAGTGAATATAAGTCGAGTCGATCCAGTCTTTCTTCATATGTCAGCCCTGCCATCTCGGGAATCAGTCTGGTGAACCTTCGCTGCACTCCCTCAATAGCAAGAATGTCCTTCCTCAAATTAGGAGACCAAAACTGCACACAATAATCAATGTGTGGTCTCACCAAGGCCCTGTACAACTGCAGCAAGACCTCCCTGCTCCTATAGTCAAATCCTGTTGTACCTGCATGCCTACTTTCAATGACTGACCGATGTACCATGACACCTACGTCTCGTTGCACCTCCCCTTTTACTAATCTGTCACCATTCAGATGATCTGCCTTTCTGTTTTTTGCCACCAAAGTGGATAACCTCACACTTACCCACATTATACTGCATCTGCCATGCATTTGCCAACTCACCAAACCTATCCAAGTCACCCTGCAGCCTCTTGGCATCCTCCTCACAGCTCACACTGCCACCCAGCTTAGTGTCATCTGCAAGCTTGGAGATATTACATTTAATTCCTTCGTCTAAATCATTAATATATATTGAAAATAGCTGGGGTCCCAACACTGAACCTTGCGGTACCCCACTAGTCACTGCCTGCCATTCTGAAAAGGACCCGTTTATTCCCACTCTTTGCTTCCTGTCTGCCAACCAGTTCTCTATCCACGTCAATACATTACCCCCAATACCATGTGCCTTAATTTTGCACACTAATCTCTTGTGTGGGACCTTGTCAAAAGCCTTTTGAAAGTCCAAATACACCACATCCACAGATTCTCCCTTATCCACTCTTCTAGAATTTTTTGAGGATGTAATTAGAAGATTTGTCAAGCATGCTTTCCCTTTCATAAATCCATGCTGACTTGGACCGATCCTGTCACTGCTTTTCAAATGCGCTGCTGTTACATCTTTAATTGATTCCAGCATTTTCCCCACTACCATTGTCAGGCTAATCGGTCTATAATTCCCTGTTTTCTCTTTTCCCTCCTTTTTTAAAAAGTGGGGTTACATTAGCTACCCTCCAATCCATAGGAACACAGCCCATGGAATGTTGGAAAATGACCACCAATGCATCTACTATTTCTAGGGCCACTTCTTTAAGTACTCTGGGATGCAGACGATCAGGCCCTGGGGATTTATTGGCCTTCAATCCCATCAATTTCCCTAACACCATTTCCTGACTAATAAGGATTTCCTTCAGTTCCTCCATCTTGCTAGACCCTCCGTCCCCTTGTATTTTCGGGAGGTTATTCGTGTTTTCCTTCGTGAAGGCAGAACCAAAGTATTTGTTCACTTGGTCTGCCATTTCCTTGTTTCCCCATTATGAATTTACTTGATTCTGACTGCAAGGGGACCTACATTAGTCTACACCAATCTTTTTCTCTTCACATATCTATAGAAACTTTTGCAGTCAGTTTGTATGTTCCCTGCAAGCTTATTCTACTCTATTTTCCCCCTTCTAATTAAACCCTTAGTCCTCCTCTGCTGAATTCTAAATTTCTCTCAGTCCTCAGGTTTACTGCTTTTTCTGGCCAAATTATATGCCTCTTCCTTCGATTTAACACGATCCCTAATTTCCCTTGTTAGCCATGGTTGAGCCACCTTCCCAGTTTTATTTTTACACCAGACAGGGATGTACAATTGTTGTAGTTCATCCATGTGATCTTTAAATATCTGCCATTGATTATCTACCGTCAACCCTTTAAGCATCATTCGCCAGTCTATCCTAGCTAATTCACGTCTCATACCATCGAAGTTACCTTTCCTCAAGTCCCCTAGTCTCTGAATTAACTGTGTCACTCTCCATCTTAATAAAGAATTCTACCATATTATGGTCACTCTTCCCCAAGGGGCCTCACACGACTAGATTACTAATTAATCCTCTCTCATTGCACAAGGCCCAGTCTGTGGGTGGCCTGCTCTCTAGTTGGTTCCTCAACATATTGGTCTAGAAAACCATCCCTTATACACTCCAGGAAATCCTCCTTCACAGTATTGCTGCCAGTTTGGTTTGCCCAATCTATATGTAGATTAAAGTCACCCATGATAACTGCTGTACCTTTATTGCAAGCATCCCTAATTTCCTGTTTGATGCCATCCCCAACCTCACTACTACTGTTTGGTTTTAAGAAGTGTCTTAAAGGAGGAAAGAGGTTTAGGGAGGGGATTCCAGTGCAATTGCGCAGCATTTTGGAATGTAATTATCTTATTAAAATGTTTTATTAAATTTGCTTTCAAAATACCCCTTGATTATATTTAAGTGTGATAACCTGGTGCAGTGTTGATACAACTGAAAATGGGTTTATCACAAAAAAAGATTTTTGCTAAATCAGCATCTAGCCCACCACCTGTGAGTAACCAGATTTTAAATAACTGAAAATGACTTAAAAAATCTATACAGAACCACTTGCTAATTACATTGGTGTACAGTAGTTAGATTCTTAATAAATTAAAATATATATATATATTAGCAGAAATTTTCAATGGTGATTAATCTGAGGGTGTGGGCAGTTTTGTGGGCGGGGTTAACTTGTAGCTGAATGTTTTTTTAAACTAGCGCAAAAGATCGTGAAGTGGAATTTGCATTTAAAATTCCTTGATCTTTTGCACTGATTTGGCCAATTTCGTACAATTTGTGCTGAAAAAAGCAGTGCAACCCAACGAAAACTCCTGCCTATGATTTATACTACAGAATGACATCCTTAAGCTGGTTGTCCTTGCACTTTTCTGCACTTCGAGCATTATTGCAAAGAAATATACATCCCCATCTGAACTGACACCAATAATGCATTGCTGATGAATTATCTCCTAAAAAATTTTTTTAATTTGTTTATTTCTCATTCCTCTGTTTCATCCAGGAAAGAATTTGTACACAAATGAATATGTGGCCATCAAACTGGTAAGTTATATTGATTTTCCATAAATAAATAGATGTAATACAAATATAGCTGTCTCATTGTACGTGAATTGCAGCAATAATGCTGAATCGCACAACCGGTGATACCATTGTGATGCAATTTGTTCACTTATTTAAACAAAAACCCATGAAATTGAAAACTAGTTAAACATGCACACCCTATACCAAGCTATGCCAAGTGTTAGAATGAGAAGAATGGCTGCAAATCCGCTGTCCCAGTGTGTAATGTGTAGCTAATAAAGTAAAACCTATGATCACTACAGATAAAATAGCATGAATCGATTGTTTGTTTCTGCCACTGCTAAAACAAATTAAGCTTTCCCCCAGACCTATTAAAGAAAACCACTCTGGTAGAAATGTCATTTCACGGTCATAATGCACTTCCAAATTTGGATGGTGTTGATGAGCCAACTTTGTACTTTCAGTTTTATGTTGTCATTTGAATGCTTCGTGACACACTGCAACCTATAGGATTATTCTTGATTTTAAGGTACAATATTATAACACCTTGGTGCATTTTACCACTGACTTCTTACCATTGGAAGGATATGTGGTGCCATTCTTCTGCCCATCAGTAAAAGAATATTTTATTCAGTAATCAAATTGTGTTCACTGTTTTTCTACGGCATGATATGCACGTGTACTTTCAAAACTTGCCAATGCTGTAAAGGTTTGTCTGCTTTTAATTTTATAAGCTAATGCACTTGTGATTTTAGGAATTATGCACCTTGTTCAGTACTGAATGAAACTCCTAAACCGGGGCAGTAGTGTAAAGGTTATGGTAGTGGATTAGCAATTAGTGGTCATGAGTTCCGATCTATCTGCGTCTGGTAATTTGTTAGTTGATGTTGGGGGGGAAAAGAAATGAATCGTGAAAGCTGTCATTTAAAAAAAAATACCTAGTTGTATTTCGGGGAAGGGGAACCGGTCACTCCTGTCTGGTCTGGCCCTCACGATTCTAGCCCCACACTATGGGCCCAAATTTGCCCAGGAGTTGCTCCGTTTTTCCTGGAGCAACTTATTTTTCTGGATTATCTTAAAAATCCCCATTCTGCACATTTAATTTGTGCCAGTGTAAGTGAGTTAGTTAGGATTTTTTTTAGTTTAGTTTTTTTTTCAAAAGGGGGCGTTACCAGCCACGTACGCCTGTTTTGGTCATTTAAGCCAGTTTGGACATCTAATAGTTGCTCCAAACTAACTTAGGCCAGCTTATGTGGCCACTTGTAGCTGCACAGAAAACCCTTGCAAAGAGTTAAGAAATCCATGCAGGTAGCCAGAGATGATGGGGGCGGCGGGGGGGGGAAGCTGGAAGGGAAGCACAGAGGACCTTGCAAAGCACCTTCACAACACCATTCAAGAAGCATAAAAACCATCAATAATAAATTTTTAAAAATAAGTAAATATAACTTAAGTCCTACCTTGGCCCGGGAAGTCAGCGGGAGAACGCACCGACTGCAGCACGCACCAGCAAGCCCTTTGGCCAAGGCTAGGGACGGTGGGTGGGAAGCCCGGGCGGGAGAGCAGTGAACACGCAAGAAGCAGCAGGCTGGGCTCGCAGAAGGAGGCTGCAAGAGGGAACTTAAAGGGGTGCTGGCAGCTCTCAGCACTCCTTCAGGCACCGAAAATCAATGAGAAGGCTTTTCCTTTAAAAATGGCCAATTGCCAATGTTAATTCCCCATTGCGCATGCGCGAATGCTCCAACGCGCATGCGCAATACTGCCGGCACTGTTAGACGCTGGGCCCTAGCCCCGTCCCCCTGCCAGCTTTCTGTCACCTAGCTTCGGCCCCTCCCCCCCCCCCACTGTGCTTGCCACGCCACGCCAAGGCCTAGGACGGTTCACGAAGCGGGGAGACTGCAGAGTTACATTTTCGGCGCCGTATTGGGAGCAAAAAGTCGGCGCACCTCAGGTAAGTGCACCGAAAAAACCAGAGGGTCAAGTTTGGGCCTTATGTAAGCATTCATCATGGAACTACTGAGGGCAGCCTTCTATCTGCAGCAGTTCAGTGCAATACAATAAATGCAACCTCGTTAGTGTTTGCCACATCCCGAGAACATTTTTCTTTAAAAATTGGTAGCTTTGTTAAGTCTCTCAACATCCTTCCCAAAAACTAATAACTCAAACATATTTAGCAGTACAGTATGAATTTCATTTACTGTACACATTAAAACAAAAAATAGCTTATTATTGAATTGTACACTTAAGTGCACATTTCAACTTGAGTAAATCCTCATCAGCAGAGTGATGTACCAATGCGCAGGTGTGGGGACGTGTGTTTGCCTCACTATGCTGCTGATCTCGGCCACACTGCCGAGGAGGGGAAAATCTGAGGGCGGATGATGCCTATGCAGCTGCTGAATGCCTCCTGGTGGTCATTATATACATGCCATTTCTATTGAATGCAGCCAAAATATTAAAGTATTGGTACCCCCTTTTTAATTTTGATTTAAATTTTGAAGAGAGAGCTTGTCTTTGACCTGTCTCTCTCAGGTGCTGGGATTTAATTTTCAAACTTGGCTTGAATCCTTATTTCAGCAAGATCCAAACTTTTTGTATAAACCCCAACTTTTTGTGTATGTTCTTGGCTATTCAGTCTAGGCTAAACTGTCTTAACACCAGTAAATATGTAATATTTCATAACTGGATTTCTTTACATTATTAGAAGCATATACAAACTGGCCACTAATGTTTTGTCCATTTGCGACTTGGGCTAGAAATTCGGTTTTGGGTCATAGCATTTTTTTTTGGTGGAAAAAAAATCGCTATGCCTCCTCTAGGATTCGAGGCCAACCATTCGGGGGGGGGGAGGGGAAAAATAGCGCCCGGTGGGAAAATTCGGCGTTGCATGAAGATTCGTGGCACACACCGCAAATTTTCTGCATCTTTTCTCCAAGTCCGATATCACTGCGAGTTGGGCCTAGGGAGGGGGCAAAACACAAAATTTTAAAAATTTCCAAAAAATCACAACATTCACAAGACCCTTTTCTAGCGAATTGCTGCAAAAGAATTTAAAAAAAAAAATTTAACTTACCTTTTTTGCAGGGTTTCATACCTACCGCCGTTCCAAGGGCTGCACCGGCAGGTATTTTCTCGGCTTTTTTTTTTAGTCCCATCTACGGGTGACCGCTGAGCCAAATATCGGGCAAAAGTGCTTTTTCTAGTCTTGCACGCTGCCGATCTGCTCCTCAGCGGTATTTCAAAACCGCCGCGCAAGACTTCAGGGATTTTCCCACTGCACCATTTTCTGCCCGAAACAGCCAAATACCGGCAAAATACCCGGCGGAAGGTTCCCTAAAATCCAGCCCAAGGATTGCATTTCCTAACTTTGTCCTTCAGATTTACATTAACAACAAAATGATGTGGGAATGATTAGCTCTGTGTAACTATTAGCTACTGGCAGTTTGTTACTGTAGTTAAAAATAGTAACCTTGAACACTGAAAAGCATACATTCAGTCAGCAAGTAAATATAGAAAAATGACTTTCTATGTTTGCGTGCATTTTTCACGAATGACTTTGGAAGTAATGCTGCATCATTTTAGTATAAATTACAAATTTATCTTATTTTCAGTGTTCAATGCAGGAACTGCAAGAAAGTGCAATTTAAAATGCTTTTTAAAAGTACAGCTGATGGCAAATCCTTGTTCTGCTTTCAAAAGTAGGAGTATAAACGGCTTGACTCACCTTATTCTGGCAACAATGAGTTGTCAAAACAGCTGCTGGAATTGCCAGCTCTGTTCTATCCGATATCTGAAGGAGGAATGTAAACCGGCCAAGGGCAGTAGCAGGAGGCTGATCTAGATCCACTTATTGAAAACCTGTGCAGTAACACAAAAAGGATTATGGACAGTACAGTAACATAAAAAGGTTTATGGGCAGTCAGGTAGAAGATTCCTATGCAAGTTGAATTGAATTTATAATCATTGGTGTATTAGATTTTTTTTAAATTGGCAGAGATCCTTTAACCCTTTGAATAGCTAATTGCTTCTGGCCTACAACCACATTATAGTTCAGTCCTTTTCCCAACATTTCTGTGTTCATGGTGAAAGGCATTTTCCATTAGTAGACCAATTATCCCAAGATCTGAAATCTGCAACCTTCTACATTGCCGTGTCTGGACTAGCTTGTCACTGATTAATAACCCCTCACTCACCCCAATTACAATTTTGGCTATTGGTGATCACATGGGATTCCCACCACATTCTTTTGAAATATGGAAATACCACAGCATCAGGCCAATGCATACAGACTAAAATGTTTGTTTATCGATTGAATAATAGACATAGCAAGCTACTGACCATTATACTTAAGAATGAAATTGCAATCCATTCACGAAGGTTAAAATACTCTTTTTAGAACTGTTTATCTAAAACAGTTTGATAAACTGGAATTTTAAATGAAAACCTTTCAAGTGCCTTCACAATGCAATGATGTATGTGAGTGGGTATTTCCAGTACACCAGTGAGTTCAGTTCTCCAGTCAGAAATAATATCTATGGGAGTGTTTTTCAGCCATTCCATTCCCTAACCATCTGAAGTTAGACCTGTTCCTTCATTGCTGATTAACAACATACTGGTAGGGCATATTGCGTGTCCTGCTAATTAACAAGTTCTCTTACTGCTAATCCTTTCTGTGTAAGATTTTAATTAGCACTTGGAACAAAGGTGCTGTATCCTTGCTCTGTGATCAGTCGACTTTGCCTTTTTTTTCCGTCATTCATTTTGCATTTTGGAAAACAGGTTCCACTTTAACACTAACTATTTCAGAACCTGAAGAGATAGCATGCAGATATTTCCCTATTTTGTCAGGAGTTACAGTTGAATAAGGTTTGATATCAAACCAAACTTGAAGGGAAATCCAAACTTTTTAATTATCCAAAGGAGATTGCCTTCATCACTTAATTTTAACCGTTTTCATGGCTCATTCAACAAATTCTAAAGGTGCCAATATTATTTTACATCTTCCCTAGGAACCTATAAAATCCAGGGCTCCACAGCTTCATTTGGAGTACAGATTCTACAAACAGCTGGGAAATGCAGGTAGGAAATGAGAGCATGTACAACTGATTGTTTCATTATTGATGAGGTTGTTTGGAAATACCAATCTTTTGTATAATTGTTAACTTGCAAAATTAATATTTGGAATTTTTATTAAATTATATTGGTTTTGAACATTTGGTTTAGTCCAAGGGGTTGTATTTACTTTTTTGGGGAAGGAAAACTTATGAATGAACCCATAGTAATTTCTCTCGTATTCCCAGATTGCTGCATCTTGTCAATTTCATGGTCTTCCTCTGCTTGACTCTAGTTTACCCTATCCTGTTCCTTCCCTGTACATTTCAGAATTTTATATGTCCATCTACCATGACTTCCCTTTTCATTCATGCCAGTTCTACACTCTAATTTTCTCCTTGACTTGTTTACAGGATAATCTGTCTCTGCAATGTGAAAGAAATCTCCTTTCGAACTCGTGTATTGCCACCACCTCCTTCCCTTTTAATTTGATTTCCCATTTTATTCCTTTCATACAAGATTTCATCCCCTCAAAGTCTGCTTTCAGAAATCCAATTTCTTAATAGATCTGATTATCTGGTCGCTGATCACTACACTTTAAAGTTAACAAATTTGATTATTAAATCCCCAAATGTTCCTTTATTTCAACCTGGCTTATTGTTCCCCTGTAAACATGGTTTTGAATTTCCGAGCAGTTGGTATGTTTACGGGAGTCTCCTCTCGAGTTAATTTGCAGACATAACCCTTGTATCCTTTCTTGTGCTTTTTATTAATTTGTTTTTAATAAAAGAATGAACTGGGGACATTACCTACCAGTTTACATCTGGAATCCACTGTCACCAGTGACTTGAAGAATAACTAAAATAATAGAAACATAGAAAAACATAGAAAAATAGGTGCAGGAGTAGGCCATTCGGCCCTTCTAGCCTGCACCGCCATTCAATGAGTTCATGGCTGAACATTCAACTTCAGTACCCCATTCCTGCTTTCTCGCCATACCCCTTGATCCCCCTAGCAGTACGGACCTCATCTAACTCCTTTTTGAATATATTTAGTGAATTGGCCTCAACAACTTTCTGTGGTAGAGAATTCCACAGGTTCACCACACTCTGGGTGAAGAAGTTCCTCCGCATCTCGGTCCTAAATGGCTTACCCCTTATCCTTAGACTGTGACCCCTGGTTCTGGACTTCCCCAACATTGGGAACATTCTTCCTGCATCTAACCTGTCTAACCCCGTCAGAATTTTATATGTTTCTATGAGGTCCCCTCTCATTCTTCTGAACTCCAGTGAATACAAGCCCAGTTGATCCAGTCTTTCTTGATAGGTCAGTCCCGCCATCCCGGGAATCAGTCTGGTGAACCTTCGCTGCACTCCCTCAATAGCAAGAATGTCCTTCCTCAGGTTAGGAGACCAAAACTGTACACAATACTCCAGGTGTGGCCTCACCAATGCCCTGTACAACTGTAGCAACACCTCCCTGCCCCTGTACTCAAATCCCCTTGCTATGAAGGCCAACATGCCATTTGCTTTCTTAACCGCCTGCTGCACCTGCATGCCAACCTTCAATGACTGATGTACCATGACACCCAGGTCTCTTTGCACCTCCCCTTTTCCTAATCTGTCACCATTCAGATAATAGTCTGTCTCTCTGTTTTTACCACCAAAGTGGATAACCTCACATTTATCCACATTATACTTCATCTGCCATGCATTTGCCCACTCACCTAACCTATCCAAGTCGCTCTGCAGCCTCACAGCATCCTCCTCGCAGCTCACACTGCCACCCAACTTAGTGTCATCCGCAAATTTGGAGATACTACATTTAATCCCCTCATCTAAATCATTAATGTACAGTGTAAACAGCTGGGGCCCCAGCACAGAACCTTGCGGTACCCCACTAGTCACTGCCTGCCATTCTGAAAAGTACCCATTTACTCCTACTCTTTGCTTCCTGTCTGACAATTATAAATATAACTCCTAAAATACTATCTTTGGCATTCTCGTTCGTTACTTATCACTCCCCCCACCACACACCGCCCACAAAAAACATTGTCCCATCTAGGGTGTATCTTGTAATTTTTGTTAAATGGCCATCTTGGTGAGAGCAAGCTGATGTGATGGGTTCCACAGCTTCAAGTGTGGTTTGACAGTGTTCAGTAATCTTGGGCTTAAACCTAATTACATGTTTGTGAAGCAAGGATTTTAAACCTTGAGTTGTAGATTCACTTTGGATAGTCGCGTTTAAAAACAATTATATTTTAATCTGTTTGAATCTTTTTAACAGCTGCATTTGGATTTTGCCAGAGGCCAAATTAATTTTTGGATGAACTATTGGAGTGTTATTTTTTAATTATCCAGATATATTTTCTATAGATCGTATATGCAGGAATTCATTAGCAAACCGTGAACTCCCTATATCCTAGGATTATAATTTTCACTTATTTATTTCCTTTAATTCTGCTTCTTTGGCTTGGTGCCAATTTTTGTCTGATTAGACTCCTGTGAAATGCTTTCGGACATTCTACGCTACATAAATGCAATTTGTTGTTGTCTAATGGTAAGATTTTAGGTTTGTTTGCAAATCAGATTATATGGGATTGCTTGATCTTCACCTGTTCTAACTGCAACGAAAAACAAACCAAACTGCAGTCTTCCCATCATGAGATTTTGTAATGAAGGTTCAATCTTTTTCCCCCAATATGTGAGATTTTAAAACTAGTGTCCTTATACATGCCATGTGTGGAATAGCATGCTCAGAATCAACAGTTATCTCTAATTGTGATTATATAATACACAAGATCCCCTGGGATGGCCACCAATTTTCTCCAGTTTCTTACCAAAATGCACAAAATAGCACACCAACAGACCTGCTGTGGGCTAAAACTACTTGATCATATTTATTTGCAATTTAATGAATACACAAAAGACAAATGATACAACAAGGTGCTGAATCAATACAGTACTCAAAAACAAAATTAAAATATGTTTAAAATATCCTTTTGAAAACCTGAATAACATCAGCAATTTCACTTTTATAGCATCTTTAATATAGTAAAACGTCCCAAGGCACTCGAGCATTATCAAAATAAAATTCCCACTGAGCCACATAAAGAGAAACTATGACAGGTTTCACAGAGAGGCTTAAAGGAGGAGAGAGAGTTGAAGAGGCTTATGGAGGAAATTCTAGAGCTTAGGACCTAGACAGCTGAAGGTACGACTGCCAATGGTGGAGCGATGAAAATTGGAGATGTTTAAGAGTTCAGAATTAAAGGAGATAAAAGATCTCGTAGGATTGGAGGAAGCTACAGAGATAGGGAGGGACAAGGTCGGGGACAGATTTGAAAACTAGGATGAGAATTTTAAAATCGAGGCATTGCTGGACTGGGAGCCAATATAGGTCAGCAAGCACAGGGGTGATAGGTGAACGGGACTTGGTGCAAGTCAGGATATGGGCAGTAGAGTTTTGGATGAGCTCAAGTTTGCGAAGGCACAAGCTAGGAGGCCAGCAAAGAGAGCATTGGAATAGTCTAGTTTAGAGGTAACAAAGGCATGGATGAGGGTTTTAGCAGCGGATAAGCTGAGGACAATGTTACGAGGTGGGAGCAGGTAGTCTTGGTGATGGAAGGGATATGAGGTCAGAGGCTCAGCTCAAATATGAAGCCAGGGTTGCAAACAGTCTGATTCCGCCTCGGACAGTGGCCAAATAGAGAGATATAGTCGGCAGCTAGAGAACGGAGTTTGTGGTGGTGGCCAAAAACAATGGCTTTGATCTTCCCAATATTTAATTGTTCCTCATCGAATACTCTGTCGGACAAGCAGCATGACAATCAGAGGCAGTGAGCAAAGCCAGGGTATCTTCTGATTAATAGAACATTATGATTGCTTTCTGTTTGGGGAAAAATGCCCGTCTGGTATGTTAAATTACTTGAAAAGTGTGAAGTAATGATGGATATCAATCACAGTATTGGCTGTTGGAAAAACTTGCTAAGAAATCATCCTTGGAAAGATTAGTGGAGCTGAAGTTTCATTAAACATTTCCTTTTTCCTACTCCAGTTTTTAATCTCTTCTGGATACAGTGCCTTCTGGTGGAATGTGGTTCCAGAGGTTCCAGGAATCTTTCATGTGTAAGCTTACGACAGTGAATGTCAAGCAGCTATTAACCATGGGAGGTATCACAGCCCAGTAATTGGAGCCTTCCTTGATCATGTGTCATCCTTCTTCATCTAACCCCATCAACATATCCTTCTATTCATTTCTCCCTCGTGTGTTTATCTAGCTTTTCCTTAAAGGCCTCTGCTATTTGCCTCAACTACTCCCTGTGGTAACGAGTTCTACATTCTAACCACTCTCTGGTAAAGAAGTTTCTCCTGAATTCTGTATTGGATTTATTAGCGACTGTCTTATATTTATATTGCCTTCAAGTGGAATCATCTCTACCTCTACCCGATCAAACTTGTTCATAATCTTTAAAGAACTCTGTCGGGTCACTGATTCTCCAATAAAACTCCCAGCAAAGCCAGATTTTGCTACAACTACTTGTATTATGAGAACCGAGAACAGATTTGGGGTGAGAATCTTGATAATCAAATATATTGAAAAGGGTTCTTTTATATTGCACTACCAGAGTGACATCTGAGAAACTCTTTCAGCTGGGTGGATTTTGGGAGATGGTAGGAACGGAGTCAGATACACAAAACTTATATCTGTAATACCCCTGATAATATTGTACTTTTGCGGTTAGTGTTTACATAGAATCATAGAAATTTACAGCACGGAAGGAGGCCATTTCGGCCCATCGTGTCCGCGCCTGTCGACCAGGAGCTATCCAGCCTAATCCCACTTTCCAGCTCTTGGTCCGTAGCCCTGTAGGCTACCTCACTAAGTGAACATCCAAGTATCTTATAAATGTGGTGAGGGTTTCTGCTTCTACCATTCTTTCAAGTAGTGAATTCCAGACACCCACCACACTCTAAGTGAAGAAACTTCCCCTCGTATCTCCTCTAAACCTCCCCCCATTTACTTTAAATCTATGCCCCCTGATTGTTGACCCCTCTGCCAAGAGAAACAGGTCCTTCCTATCCACTTTATGCAGGCCTCTCATAATTTTATTCACCTCAATCAGGTCTCTCCTTAGCCTCCTCTGTTCCAAAGAAATCAGACCCAGCATCTCCAATCTTTCCTCATAGCCAAAATTCTCCAATGCAGGCAACATTCTTGTAAATCTCCTCTGCACTCTTTCCAGTGCAATCACATCTTTCCTGTAATGTGGTGACCAGAACTGCACACAGTACTCCAGCTGCAGCCTAACCAATGTTTTATACAGTTCAAGCATAACCTCTTTGGCTCTTGTATTCCATGCCTCGACTTCTAAAGGCAAGTATTCCATATGCCGCCTTAACTACCTTACCTACCTGGCTTGCTATCTTCAGGGATCTGTGGACCTGCACTCCAACTCTACACTGTTCAGTATTGTACCATTTAATGTGTATTCCCTTGCCTTGTTGGACCTCTCCAAATGCATTATCTCACACTTTTCCGGATTGAATTCTATTTGCCACTGTTCCACCCACCTGACTAGTACATTGATATCTTCCTGCAATCCGTAGCTTTCATCTTCATTATCAACCACACAGCCTATTTTAGTGTCATCTGCAAACTTCTTAATCATACCTCCAACATTCAAGTCCAAGTCATTGATATATACCACAAAAAGCAAGGAACCCAGCACTGAGCCCTGCAGAACCCCACAGCCTTCCAGTCAGAAAAAACACTCATTAACCATTACCCTTTGCTTCCTGCCTCTGAGCCAATTTTGGACCGAGCTTGCCACTTTGCCCATGATCCCATGGGCTATTGCTTTTGTGACCAGTCTGCCATGTGGGACCTTGTCAAAAGCTTTGCTAAAATCCATATGCACTACATCATATGCATTGCCCTCATCGACCCTCCTGGTTACCTCCTCTCAAAATTCAATCAAGTTAGACCTTCCCTTAACAAATCCATGCTGACTGTCCTTGATTAATCCATGTCTTTCCAAATTAAGATTTATCCTGTCCCTTAGGATTTTTTCCAATAATTTTACCATCACTGAGGTTAGGCTCACTGGTCTGTAATTACTCGGTCTATCCCTTTCTCCCATTTTAAACCAAGGTACAACATTAGCCGTCCTCCAGTCCTCTGGCACTGTAGCCAGAGAGGATTGGAAAATGATGGTCAGAGCCTCTGCTATTTCCTCTTTTGCTTCTCTTAACAACCTGGGATAAATTTCACCCGGGCCTGGGGATTTATCCACTTTCAAAGCTGCTAAGCACTGTAATACTTCCCCTCTCTCTGTTTATCTTGTCTAATATTTCACACACCTCCTCCATCATTGCAAAGTCTGCATCGCCCCTCTCTTTTGTGAAAATGTATCCAAAGTATTCATTAAGAATCATACCCACATCTTCCGCCTCCAGACACAGATTTCCTTTATGGTCTCTAATAGGCCCCACTCTTTCTGTGGTTACCCTCTTGCTCTTAATGTATTTATAAAACATCTTTGGGTTTTCTCTGATTTTATTTGACAACATTCTTTCATGGTCTCCTTGCTTTCCTGATATCTTTTTTAATTTCACCCCTGCATTCTTATACTCCTCTAGAGTTTCTGCAGTGTTGAGTGGTATCTGTCATAAGCTTCCCTTTTTTTCCTTATCTTGCCCTGTATATTCCTTGACGTCCAGGTGACACTAGATTTGTTAGCAGCATCCTTTATTTTTAAGGGAACCTATTTGCTCTGTACCCTCAGGATCTCCTCCTTGAATGCCTCCCACTGCCCTGACACTGATTTAGCATCCAGTAGCCGTTTTCAGTCCACTTTGGCCAAATCCCAACTCAGCTCAGCAAAATTGGCTTTACCCCAATTGAGAACTTTTATTTCTGGTCCCCCTTTGTCCTTTTTCATAACTTCCCTAAATCTTACTGAATTATGATCACTAGCACCAAAGTGCTCTCCCACTGATCTACCCCTTCCACTTGCCCCTCTTCATTCCCCAAAACCAAGTCCAGAACTGCCCCTTCCCTTGTTGGGCATGTTACATACTGGCTAAAGAAGTTCTCCTGAATGCATTTTAGGAATTCTGCATCCTCTGTACCATTCACACTACCTTTTTCCCAGTTAACATTAGGGTGGTTGAAATTCCCCACTATTATAGCTGTATAGTTTTTGATCATCACAGCAATTTGCTCACATATTTGTTCTTCTATCTCCCTCTGACTGTTTGGGGGTCTATAGTACACTCCCAGTAGTGTGATCGCCCCTTTTTTGTTCTTTAATTCAACCCATATGGCCTCGTTTGATGACACCTCTGACACAATCATCCCTTCTCACAGCTATAATTGGTTCTTTAATCAATACTGCGACCCCCCCCCCTCCTTTTTTATCCCCCCCCACCCATCCCGTCTGAACCCTGTAACCAGGAATATTGAGCTGCCATACCTGCCCTCCTTTCAGCCATGTTTCAGTAATAGCTATAATATCGTACTCCTAAGTGTCAATCTGTGCTCTCAGCTCATCTGCCTTATTTCCTATACTCCTTGCATTGAAGTATATACCATTTTT
Source organism: Pristiophorus japonicus (assembly GCF_044704955.1). Classification (NCBI taxonomy): domain Eukaryota; kingdom Metazoa; phylum Chordata; class Chondrichthyes; family Pristiophoridae; genus Pristiophorus; species Pristiophorus japonicus. The sequence continues at coordinate 22,904,620 of NC_091994.1, forward strand.
AGTATTGCCAAACTCTTTGTTGTCTATTTTCCAGCCCTCGTTTCCTCTGTCTTCCAAATTCACTTTCTACTTCTCTGCTGCCCAATTAGAGCTTTGCTTCTCTCCCCACTGAATCTATTCTCCGGTTCCCATCCCCCAGGCAAACTAGTTTAATTGAGGTGCAAACCGTCTGGCTTGTATAGGTCCCACCTCTCGCAGAAACGGTCACAATGCCACAGGAATCTAAAGCCCTCCCGCCTGCACCATCTCTCCAGCCACATATTGGTCTTCTCCATCCTCCTATTTCTGTACTAGTGCGTGACACCGGCAGTAATCCGGAGATTACTACCTTTTTGAAATCCTGCTTTTTAATTTCTCTCGTAGCTCCCTAAACTCTACCTGCAGGACATCATCCTTCTTTCTACCTACGTCATTGGTACTGATAAGGAGCGCGACCTCTGGCTGTTCTCCCTCTCCCCCCAGAATGTCTTGCAGCCGCTCGGTGACATCATTGACCCTGGCACCAGGGGGCAATATACTATCCTGGAGTCACGTCTGCAGCCACAGAAACTCCTGCCTGCTCTCCTGACTATTGAATCCCCTACCAATATTGCTCTTCCATTCTTCCCTCCCCCCCCCCCCCGTGCAGCTGAGCCACCCATGGTGCCGTGGACTTCACTCTGGTTGCATTCCCCAGGACCATTGCCCTCACCAGCACTCAGAACAGAATATTGGTTGGTGAGCGAGATGGACTCTGGGGATGCCTGCACTACCTGCTTAGTACTCCTCTTCTGTCTGGTGGTCACCCACTTCCTCTCTGTCTACACATTCTTAAGCTGTGGGGTGACCACCTCCTGAAACGTGCTGTACACGAAATTCTCCCTCTCGCAAATGCACCACAGTGACTCCAGCCCCCGCTCAAGCTCCGAAACGCAGAGCTCGAGTTGCTGCAGCTGGAGACCTCTCCTGCACACGTCGTCCAGGCTGCGCGAAGCATCCAGGATTTCCCGCAATCCATGGGACTCAGCTGCCCTGCCATGCCTCTAGTTAATGCACTCGCAACAATTGAGCAGAAATAAACTCTCAAACTTAGCAAAACACACAACTCCAAAAATGCAGTGCAGCATTATTGGTGCTAACCTGACTGCAACCATATTGGCCTTAGTATACTTTTTCTTGTTACGAGCCTCATTTTAAATGCTTTCTGTATTTACATTGCCTCCTGCTGTGCCACTGATGTCTTTTCTTCTGAATGGTTTTTGTCTCATGATGCAGAACATTTCTAACTATGCCCTGACATCTGTAACCATGTCATCAGTTGATGCTCACACAAAAATCATGGGCCCACTGGGTAGTGAATAAGTGTAATATTCTGGCTGAATCTTCTTTCCATTCTGTGGAATGTTGAGTCCAATTAGAACACCTTTGCTATCCCATGGTTGAGATCAGCAACTTAGTACTAACTAGCCTAGGCCACCTATGGCTGAGTGGCATTCAGTGTAGATGCTCACAGAATCATGAGGAGGGTTCAAAAGCTTGAAGCTTTCTTACATAGAACAATTGTATTCCATCTCTTTCCCTCCCCCTCCCAGCATGTTAGTATGCAATCTGAAAACTGTCCCAATAGATCCTAATATATGTAAGTTTTAATTGGATGATCAACGCATTACAAAATGCTGGTTCATATTGTGTGGAAGCAAATTACTGATATTGTTTCTTTGGTTCTGACATGATGCTAAATTCTACATATACTTTCCAAAGCACTCAATGAAGAGGTTTTATGTGATGGTTTCTTTGGAAGTTGCTGATGTTTTGCATGCCTTCCTTTCACATCCCAGTGTTTGTATAATCAGTATTTTGCGAAATATCCAACCTGCAATAGCATCCTGATTGTGAAAATATATCCGAGGTCAGACTTCTCAATTCTTAGAGGAAAAATGGATTTAGCTTTTCTTTTAGGTCATGCATAAGAAATAGAAGCAGGAGTAGGCCATATGGTACATCGCGCCTGCTCCACCATCCAATAAAATCATGGCTGTACTTGTACACCACTTTCTCACCCTATCCCCATATCCCTTGATTCCGTCGTGCCCAAAAATCTATCGATCTTGACTTGAATATATACTCATCGACTGAGCATCCACAGCCCTTCTGGGGGTAGAGACTTCCAAACAATCACAACCCCGAGTGAAGAAATTTCACCTCATCTCCGTCCTAAATGGCCGACTCCTTATCCTTGAGACTGTGACCCTGAGTTTTAGAATCTCCAGCCAGGAGAAACGGCCTCTAAGCATCAACCCTGTCAAGCCCTCAAAGAATTTTATATGTTTCAATGAGATCACCTCTCATTCTTCGAAACTCCATTCTACTCGATCTCTCCTTATAACCCAGGAATTAATCTAGTGAACCTTTGTTGCACCCCCTCCAAGGCAAGTATATCTATCTTAGCTAAGGAGACCAAAACTGTACAGAGCACTCCAGTTGTGGTCTAACCAATGCTCTATATAATTCCAGCAAGACTTCCTTACTCTTGCACTCCAACCTCCTTGCAATAAAGGCTAACATACCATTTTCAATTGCACATTGAAATATTTCAGCCAGATTTCATCAAGTGCTCCTCCTTCCTCCTAATTAACTCAACAGTACAATATATATTCTTCTCAAACAAGAGGGTGTTTTTTATGTTCTTTTATTAGTATAGGAATTGTGCTTTAAGTTTTGAGTGCCTTTTCAGCTGAGGAAATTGATTTCTGTACTGAGTCTAATACATTTCAGGTGTTGAGCTTGCCTTTGGTAGGTCAGTTCCTTCAAGGATAAACTACACAAACAACACCAACGCACCTCACTGGCAATCTTGCAAGATAGAAAATTCTGAGCGAATATGCTTCTATAAGCAGATGCCATGAGTTTTGTTCACAAAGAAGCATTATTTGTCCTAATTTAATTCTCACTGATCTAATCCTAAAGTTTTAAGCTAATACTTCCAGGCTTAGGATTTATACAATGGGCCCAAAATTCCTGCCATTCCGATCCGCTGACATTGTGCAGCAGATCGGAGACACCGTCCCAAATCCTGGGGATGGCGTCATCTGCATGGCCTGCGAGTGTGCATCAGCAGTGAAGTCCCTGAACTGCCAGTACAATGTCAGTCTTTCCACTCCTGTGCTGAGGGAAGGCCCGATGAAAAATGGCCTCATCGTCTTATCTGCATCTAGTGTAGTAAAGCGAGCCTCTTTGGGAATGTAATCAATTAACTTTCCCCAATTAAGCTTTGGGGCTTTAATGGGTTTCTCGCCTGCTCTCAACTGGCATAAGTGTCTACTAAGGTCTACAGAAGGCACAAGCTCAGATATCCCTGAAACTCCCCACAACCACATGCTTCATTTGATATTGCGGCCATATTCTTAAAGAGTAGAGCTTAAAAACCGGCCAGAATCCAGAGGCAACCTTACTCGGCCGCATTTTCTGCTTTCTTGACTGGAGATCCACCCTAATTGTGCTTTGGCACAGGCTGGGAGATTTAATTCTGGTGAAGTGGTGTCGTTTGTGCCTACATTGTACTGACATTTTATTTAGTCAAATCGGAAAGAAAAGTGAATTTCAAAAGGTCTCCAAGATGGTGGAGCTCACTATCTTAATGTCTCTGCCTTAGATATTGTGAGCTGTTGAGTATACTTTGGAAATTATGCACTTCCTTGGCAGTGTTGCTTTTTGTCTACAATTGTAATATCCATTTTATAAAGTGGGGTTTGTCGTAAGCTGTTCATCAATGCATTCTTTACTTTTTTTTTTTTTACAGAAGGAATTCCTCAGGTTTACTACTTTGGCCCTTGTGGAAAGTACAATGCCATGGTACTTGAATTGCTGGGACCTAGCTTGGAGGATTTATTTGATCTTTGTGACCGAACATTTTCCATTAAAACTGTGTTAATGATAGCTATACAGTTGGTAAGTATGATGGACAAAATGATTGGTATTTGTTGTATCTGTTTTAGTTTATAGAAGCACAAGTGAATAAATGACAACTGAATATTCCAGCACATTGTGTGAAAGTACAATATGGTGTGGCAATTATTAAAGCTCTAAGTGGCAGCCATCCATACTATCATTTTTACAAGATATTGGAGATGTTGGAAGTGGGGTATACTTTCATGTACAATTGCCCAAATAGAGATGTTTTTTTCTAAGATATGCTTTTGAAGGACTAGTCAGCAGAAGTGTACATTTTTGAAAAAGATAATAGTGTATGGTAATAGCGGAATTTGAAGTTATGAAAGGGAAGTAAGTTTTACTGCATTGCCACATAATCCTAAATGTTTAAAGGGATATAACTGTGCTTACAGATGTCTTTGTCCCCCTCCCCTTTGGCCCTGTTTTGGAACTGCTGGTGAGAGGCAGCCTGGAAGCAGGCATTTTGTGTACACTATTCTTCTGTGATAACAGGAATGGAGGGCAGAAGTCTTGTTCATAATGTCGAATGGACTGCGGTAGAGTAAAACACTAAACGTCTTCCAAGCATCCTATAACCAGCGGTTCTAAAATATGAACAGGATAACCGAGGGTGATCGAGAGACATGGCAACTCGCAGGGTACCCATTTAATATCCTGGAACTTTAGTAGGTTGTATTTTTTGAGATTCTGGGAGAATGTTTGTGTACTGACCTCAATTTTCTAAGAATCTAAAATCATTGAGAGATTCATTATAATTTTAGTTTCATAGTTATGTCTTGTTTCATATCCGTTTTTATTTCTGAGGTAAAATAGTGTTTAAACAGCTTTTCTGCTTGAAAGTATGTCACCCAGCATTTCAGAAACTTGCCGCAAACTGAACTTTTAAGGAACCGAGTATACTTTCTACCCGTATCATTAAAGTCCACAAAACCTTGCAGTGGAAGGCTATGATGTAGTTTTGTTTCTGTAACCCTTCGAGCGCTCAACTCTTTGCTCTAGTTGTAGAAGATGGCGGCAAATCTTCCAGAGAGTTCCCTTGTTCCATTCCAATTAACTTGTTTCAGAGCGGCATTTGGAGTGGGTTGGGTTGGCTGGTAACTCTCTTAATTAGGGTTGCTATCTGGTATGATGAGCCCTAGAAATGGAAAAAGGTGGAGGCGGGGGGAGTGGGGTAGTGATGTTTTTTAAATGAAAAATGTCATTCATATAAAACGTACTGCCCAACGTGCTATGGCAGTGATTGGTAGGATGCATGTATATTTTCATCAGTATTTCTCTTCCTGTGATATATTCATGATATCAATCCGTTTCAGAACTTAAGGCAGGAGCAACGGTTTGGGTTTATAAGCGGAGGCCTTCTCCTAAGCTGAGTCATGTATAGGGAGGTTAGAGACGAAAGACGATTGTAAATTGGGTAAAACGAAAAAGTTTATGATTCCTAATATCGATGTTACTAATTAAGTCAACAACACACCAGTAGCTGAGCTTGAACATTTCATGATCAGCATGTAGGCCTGGGAATAACATTGATCTGTACTGCTTGATGATGGGGTCTGTAGCTGATATCAGCTGAGCATCTCTCTGGACACCTCAATGGAAATGGAGAAATAACCATCAATTTAAAAGAAATGTCTTAAAGGTAGGATCTTAAATAATGAGTATAATGGCCCAGAAATTGCAGTCAGAGGCTTCCCACAGGCGGTGCCTCCGATCTGAAAAATTTCTACAAATCTACCTGGTGGTCTCTGAGGTTCACAGGTTTGCAGCCCTGTCCCTCTACGTGAAGGCCTTTGTAGATGCACACGTATCCCAGGAGCGCAAGGGTTTCCTATATACAGAACTGCCATAAATATGAATGGGAATACCCCCCAAATCACACACTGAAAATAACCAAAAAAATCACATATTTCAATTTCATAAAAATGGAATTTAATTAATTGTTTAAAACACAAATGTAATTTATTGAAAAATAAATTTACATATTTTAGTGTCTAAAAATAAACTTACCTTATTTAACAGGATTTTAAATGTTTACATTATTTAAAATATATATATTTTTCTGTACTTTAAAAGTCTTGTGCTGATAAATCAGTCCTAAGGATTTGAAGGACATTCACTGGGCAGGAGTAGCCCAACTCTCTGCCCGAGGAGGCCCTTTACTTTTGGATGCGATAGATGCGTCACAAGAATTTTTGACAGATCGCAAGTGCCAGGTTTAGATACATGCACTTCGCAGACCTAAACCCGGAACTTGCGAGGATCCCACGGACGCGTGCGTATCTCTTGCACGCCCGCGGGGAGCGCGATTTCAGGCCCAATAAAACTCTCTGGTTTTGTTTTTTGGTGTGACGTGGAGAAAAGTATTTTGTATTGAAATTATGACCCTTACACTTAACCTTTTACTTTAATTACCATCCTTTGATTTTCTTTAGTGTATATAGACAATTCCCTGACTGCAAAATGTAACAGAGCCTGCAAGAGTACTGTTAGGTTATACAAGAATTAACTTGAACTAATATATTCCATTCTATTCTAAATCCAATTGCTATTCGTCTCGAGGAGTGAAACTTATACAAACTGCACACCAGAATGTCCCTTTTATCTTTTTCCTTGCCACTCCTGAGAAATATTTAATCAATGCATATCACAAGTTCAACTTTTAGTGAGCCATTACCTTCTGGCAGCAGAGCTGTAATCAATTGCTGCTCTAATAGCTGGATTCTAAGGTCCACAGGCGTGTAAGATGTGTACACTTTAGAATGCAGAAGTATCTGATACTACAGATGCAGGTATAAATGAGGTACAACTACTCTGAAGCGCAATCCGAGATTATAATTAAGGCACTGTTTCTCCACATGTTCAGAAAAGTCTCTCTGTTGCAAATTGTTTAAACTTGTATTTGTGGAAACTGGGTAGTGCAGTTGTTTAGACACTGGGCTTTCACACCTCAAAACTAGTGTTCAAATCCAGCCCTGAATGATGAAAATAAATCCTCCATCTGTTGGTTGCAAGGATCTGTTTTGAAATAAGTTTGGACAGTCTTAATACAATTTCTTGTGGGCATGGGCCTAGAACGCAGACAATTGCCAATCTCACCAAGATCACAGGATATCTGGTGTGGAAGATGGCAAAACTGTCATACTGGTGCTGTGGGGGATGCTCTTGGGATAGGACTGAGGGCCATGGTTGGAGTAAAGTGAGTTGTATTCTGCATCTCCATCTGAAATGAAAAATTCAAGTATGGGGGAGAATCAGAGATTAAGTGTGTAAGAGCCATTCAGAGACTGCAAGACAGAGAACTAGAGCGTGGAGAAAAAAAGTTATAAGAGGAGACGATTTTTGCTTTTAACCTTGACCAACTATTTTAAAGCTATTTGAGTTTACTGTAGAGATGGAAACAGTTGTGAAGTTGAAGTTACTGTACAATTTTGATTAACCCTACAGTGTTAAAGTACCTAATCTATATTGTTACTTTGTCTTTTCAGATTACACGGATGGAATTTGTACACAGCAAAAGTTTGATATACAGAGATGTTAAACCAGAGAATTTCTTAGTGGGCCGACCAGGGAGCAAACGACAACATACCATTCACATCATAGACTTTGGCCTTGCCAAAGAATACATTGATCCAGAGACCAAAAAGCACATCCCATACCGAGAGCACAAGAGCTTAACCGGGACAGCACGATATATGAGCATAAACACACACCTAGGCAAAGGTAATTTCTTACTGGTATGTTTTGAAAGCAAAATAGATTTTTGTGGAAGCTTCCTGCTGAGAAATGAAGATCACCAGACTGAAACTGGGAGTTGTACTGCATGCTCCACCAGACAGCTTCAGAATTTAAGTCATTAACATCATTATTAACTTCTGTGGTTGTTTAGCCATGCTTTCGTTGACTATTTATAGCTCCTTGAGCTAGAAATTTGGCGAGTTTGCGACCAGGTTTTTGTTGCTATTTCGCCTTTTTGGGCGAAAACCCAGTCAGCAGAAAATTCAGAAGTTTTGCGGCAGCACTTTTCAAATACCGCTGGAGAGAGGAGCGCCGCCGTGCAAGACTCGAAATATCGCTTTTGCCAAAAATTTGGCTCTCAGCGCACCCATATTTAGGACGAAAATAAACGCCAAGGAAAAAGGTGTGTTGCAGCCCTTGGATCAGCGGTAAGTATGAAGACCTGCAAAAAAGGTAAGTTAAAGTTTTTATTTTTTAATTCTTTTGCAGCAATTCGCTAGATAAGTGTCTTGTAAATTTATTTTCAGGTGTTTTTCCGCCCACCTTAGGCCCAACTCGCAGCGATTCGGCCTCAGACTAAAGTTGGTGAGGATCGCGGTTTGCGCCGTAAATCCTCGTGCAACGCCGATTTTTGCCACTGCGCAAATTAAACCTTGCATTTACGGCCTCATAGCGATAGAGTTGCAATAACGCTAACTTTATTTTTTTGCCAAAATTATCGGCGAGAACCGAATTTCTAGCCCCTTGTCTGTTGCGCTTCGTTTAATGTGTGCTTAATGCATTCAAAGATTTTGGATAATATTTATTCAATCAAAGTCTTTATAATATTTATTAACAAACTCGGGGCAGAAGAATCTGTGTAAGCTAAATATCATAGCCTCTGTTTCTCCAATATATCACGGAGCTGTGATCGTTCCTGGGACTCCAACTATTTTGGTAACTTCCTACCGAGGTTAAGCACCCTTTTAGAGCCCCTACATGTGTTATTGCGCAAAGGTGAGAACTGGGTATGGGGAAAAAAAAGCAAGTAATTGCTTTTGAAAAAGCCAGAAACATTTTATGCTCCAACAAGCTACTTGTATTGTATAACCTGTATAAAAGACTTGTGCTAGCATGTGACGCATCGTCATACGGAGTCGGGTGTGTATTACAACAAGCTAACGTTGCGGGGAAGTTGCAACCTGCCGCCTATATTTCCAGGAGCTTGTCTATGGCCGAGAGAGCCTACAGCATGATTGAGAAAGAGGCATTAGCGTGTGTGTGTTCGGGATAAAGAAAATGCATCTGTACCTGTTTGGCCTCAAATTTGAGCTGGAAACCGATCACAAGCCCCTCACATCCCTGTTCGCTGAAAACAAGGGGATAAATACTAATGCCTCAGCCCGCATACAAAGGTGGGCATTCGCGCTATCAGCGTATAACTATACCATCTCGGGCACCGAGAACTGTGCGGGGCTCTCAGTCGGCTACCATTGCCCACCACGGGGATGGAAATGGCGCAGCCTGCAAACTTGTTGATGGTCATGGAAGCATTTGAAAATGATAAATCACCTGTCATAGCCTTCCAGATTAGGACTTGGACCAGCCAAGATCCTCTGCTGTCCCGAGTTTAAAAAAAACTGTGTACTGCATGGGAGTTGGGCCAGCATCCCCATTGAAATGCAAGAGCTAATCAAGCCATTCCAGCGGCGAAAGGACGAGCTGTTCATTCAGGCAGAGACTGCCTGTTGTGGGGTAACTGCGTAGTGCTACCAAAAAAGAGCAGGGAGATGTTCATCTCGGATCTCCACAGCACACACCTGGGTATAGTAATGATGGAAGCGATAGCCAGATTCCACGTGTGGTGGCCTGTTATCGACTCTGACTTAGAGTCCTGTGTACGGCAATGCAGCGTATGTGCTCAGTTGAGCAACGCACCGAGAGAGGCACCACTAAGTTTGTGGTCCTGGCCCTCCAGACCATGGTCGAGGATCCGTGTCGACTATGCGGGCCCGTTTCTCGGTAGAATGTTCCTGGTGGTGGTGGATGCTTTTTCAAAATGGATTGAATGTGAAATAATGTCGGGAAGCACCACCACCGCCACCATTGAAAGCCTGAGGGCCATGTTTGCCACCCACGGCCTGCCTGACATACTGGTCAGTGACAATGGGCCATGTTTCACCAGTGCTGAATTTAAAGAATTCATGACCCGCAATGGGATCAAACATATCACCTCAGCCCCGTTTAAACCAGCCTCCAATGGGCAGGCAAAGCGGGAAGTACAAACCATCAAACAGAGCCTTAAACGAGTCACAGAAGACGCACTCCAAACCCGCCTGTCCCGAGTACTGCTCAGCTACCGCACAAGACCCCACTCGCTCACAGGGGTGCCCCCAGCTGAGCTACTCATGAAAAGGACACTTAAAACCAGACTCTCGCTGGTTCACTCAACCTGCATGATCAGGTAGAGAGCAGGCGGCAGCAACAAAATGTAAACGATGGTCGCGCCACTGTGTCACGGGAAATTGATCTGAATGACCGTGTATGTGCTAAACTATGGACATGGTCCCAAGTGGATCGTGGGCACGGTGATAGCGAAAGAAGGGAATAGGGTGTTTGTAGTCAAACTAGACAATGGACAAATTTGCAGAAAGCACTTGGACCAAACGAGGCTGCGGTTCACAGACTGCCCTGAAAAACACACAGCAGACACCACCTTTTTCGAGCCCACAACACATACCCAGAGGATCACTGACACCACTCCGGACCAGGAAATCGAACCCATCATGCCCAACAGCCCAGCAAGGCCAGGCTCACCTAGCAGCCCTGCTGGGCCAACAACACGCCAGCCCAGCGAGGGCACAGCCAACACACCAGAACAGACATTTGTACCGAGGCGGTCCACCAGGAAAAGAAAGGCTCCCGACCGCCTCACCTTGTAAATAGTTTTCACTTTGACTTTGGGGGGGGGTGGGGGGGGGTGGGAGAGGAGTGATGATGTGTATCTGTAAAGCATGCACTCCCATGTTCCGCCACCAGGGAACTCATCCCCTGAAGTCCCAAGGGATCCCAGCATCCCTTGGGCGCACTGTATATAAGCCGGCCCCTAAGTCCTGTTCCTCACTCTGAAGTGTCTTATTAAAGACTGAGGTCACTGTTACTTTATAATCGCCGCAAATCCTGACCGTGCTATCACTTTTGAGTATTGGAACAATCAGGCTGACCCACTCGCTGAATTCCACTGGGGAGGTGATGCCCTCGCGTTGCAGCCTGTCCAACTCGATTTCCACACTCTCCCTCATCATGTGAGGTACCGCTCGCGCCTTGTGGTGAATGGGTCGTGCCTCTGGGACCAAGTGGATCTGCACCTTCGCCCCGGAAAGGTTTCCAATGCCTGGCTCAAAAAGGGAAGGAAATTTAAGAACCTGGGTACATGAGGCCTCATCGACATGTGATAGCGCTCGGATGTCATCCCAGTTCCAGCGGATTTTGCCCAGCCAGCTCCTTCCAAGCAGTGTGGGGCCATCGCCCGGGACAATCCAGAGTGGCAGTTCGTGCACTGTGCCCTCATAGGTGACCTTGACCATGGCGCTGCCCAGGACAGTGATGAGCTCTTTGGTGTACGTTCTCAGTTTCGTGTGGATGGGGCTCGGCTGGTCTGAATGCCTTGTTGCACCACAGTCTCTCAAACATCTTTTTACTCGTGATGGATTGGCTAGCGCCAGTGTCCAGTTCCATGGCTACGGGTAAGCCATTCAATTTTACGTTTAGCATTATAGGTGGACATTTCGTCAAATGTGTGCACCCCGTGTACTTCAGCACCTGCCTCCTCTCTGTGAGGCTCGAAATTGCTTTGGTCCACCATGGACCAATCTTCCTCTGCCACGTGGTGGAGGTTAGCAGGTTTTGCAGAGCTTGCAGCTCGTTTGCAAGCTCATTGGAGGTGCCCCATTGTTCCACAGCTCTTGCAAACACACCCTTTGAAGCGGCATGAATAGACTGAATGGAAGCCTCCACAACGCCAACAAGGTGCGAATTGCCTTGCATTCATCCTTTGTTGGGGACTGAGTCATCTGGGTCACCTGAGGCCTGCTGGCAGTTGCAGACTCGCGGGTTCTGCCCTGTACATTTCTGCTTGCAAACACAGTTCCAGTTAATTTATGAACATTGCTAGCACTTGTGTGCTGAGATTTGTTTGGTGTTATCACTGGTGGACATAAATGCCTGTGCTATCACAATGGCCTTACTGAGGGTCGGTGTCTCTACAGTCAAAATTTTTCGTAGGATGGTCTCGTGGCCAATGCCCAGTACAAAAAAGTCTCTGAGCATTTGCTCCAGCTAGCCATCAAACTCACATTGTCCTGCAAGTTGCCTTAGCTCGGCGACGTAGCTCGCCACTTCCTGACCTTCAGATCGCTGGCATGTGTAGAACCGATACCTCGCCATCAGCACGCACTCCCTCGGGTTAAGATGCTCCCGAACCAGTGTACACAGCTCCTCTTACGACTTATCTGTGGGTTTCACTGGAGCCAGAAGATTCTTCATGAGGCTGTAGGTCGGTGCCTCGCAGACCATGAGAAGGACCGCTCTCCTTTTTGCAGCGCTTCATTCTCCCTCCAGCTCATTGGCTACAAAGTACTGGTCTAGCTGTTTGACATAGGCGTCCCAGTCCTCGCCCTCCGAGAACTTCTCCAGATGCCCACAGTTTGCTGCATCTTTGCGTTGGATTTGTATTCTCGTCACCAGTTATTGTGTTCCTAACACTTTAACCTCCCTGTGTGCAGCCTCATCTGTAACAGTGACCTCAGTCTTTAATAAGACACTCCAGAGTGAGGAACAGGCCTTGGGGGCTGGCTTATATACAGTGCTCCCAAGGGATGCTGGGATCCCTTGGGACTTCAGGGGATGAGCTCCCTGGTTGCGGAACATGGGAGTGAATGCTTTACAGATACACAACACTCTTATTCACTCGATAATTTTGGATCTGTCTGATAGCTACATAAGGGATTACAACAGACCTAAAAGATGGAAGGAGAAAATAAAAAAGATGAGAATCGATCCCGTGGGTAAAGTCTTTCCCACTGTTGCACAAAAATACATAGACAAGAAATCAGGTTCAATCTCCAATGTATGCTGAATTAGCTAATCTCTGCCAGGCCAGCAGTCGAAATACTACAACTAGCCTCAACAGTCCAGGCCTCTAAGAAAATCAGCCCAAGTTCCTGCTCGAATGACTTTTACTGCAAAGTGTGTATGTGCCCAGCTTTGAATGAGAACAGGATCAGGCTTGGTTGCCTTGCTCTCAATGTTCGAATATCCTGCTGGCATCTAGCTGTCTTATTTATTTAGAATGGCCACTTGTACAAGACACTGAGAGGCATGTGCTGGCAACAATTAGCACTTTAAGAAAAGGAGATCATTTGGTCAAGGGAGAGACAGAAAGAACTAAACTTTAAAATCCTGTAATAAATACAAACCACAATGTGCACATAATTTGCAAATTTTTGTTTCTGTTTCTACCTAATAAATCACCATTATTTTATTTTTCTCTCTCGATATTCAAAGATAATGGGGGCTGAAATTGGTCGACCCTCCGCCCAAAAATGTGATTTTGGTCAAAAAACACCGACATACCACTCGGCGGAATATTCATCATTGACATACTGCCGAGCGGTATGCACACTGTCCGCCGTGCAGGACCACCTGCCGCCGACATACCACCGGAACTGCATTGTCCTGGAAACTGGTTTTACGCGATCGTAAGTGGGCAGAGTGCAAGGATCCGCCATTTTGGAAATTGGGAACTGTCAGCTAAAGTAACATCTCTGTATTTCTGAGATGAACAATGATTTTACAGTGCAATTTAGGGTGGAAAAGGTATTTTTTATTAGAGTAACTTATTAAGATAGAAGGCATTTTAGTTATTTTTTTTCATCGAAAAATATGGTGGAGATTTAAAAAGAATGGGGCCTGTACTCTCAGCCTGTATTGCTGACAACCTGTCTAATGGAGGAACCAGATGTGAGAAGGTTAATTGAGCAGAGTTATAAGGGTAATGGAAGAGGTTGCAGACTGATGAGGAGGAGGCCTTACCCTGATGACTGTTATCCCAAAAGTTTGACACTGTGCAAGAGTGCTTAAATTAAATTCAAACGTTTATGTAAAAATCTCAAACATACAATTTTAAAACTTATAACTATAAAACAACTCTAACAACTTAATAACAACTTGAACAAAATTTTTCAACTTTCATAAACTTTTACAAATCAAACTTAAATTATTCAATGCACAAGTACAACAAAACAACACTTTACTGGCCTCAGCCCGGCCTCGACCACGTACTACACCACCTTTGGGACTAATTCCCTCTCTCTTACTCCCGCCCTTCCCTTTCCCAGTGCCCCTGAGCTGGACCTCCCTGCTGGTACCAAGCCGGCGTGCAGCACTGCACCCCGAGTGCTGTTGCTGTCGTTGGGGGTCAGACATTGCAGGCGCAATAAATGGGGCCTCGGGAGACGCTCGTGATGTGGAAGGCGCGGCTTTAGGGCTGGAAGATGATGTTAGTTCCCCACCCTCAGGTGCTGCCGACCTGACTACTATGGCACAGGGGGGTTCCATGCCATGTCCCGATCCCGTCGATTCGCTCCATCGCAGTAATCATATGCGACATATCCTCCGACTGCCGCTCTGGTAGAGCCGTGATGTTTGCGGCTATCGTAGTCATGGCCTTGAGCAGCTCTCAACCTATGTCGACGCTGGCCTGTGACAGATGCACCATGTCCTGGTACACGCCTACAGCAACCGACCTTTCCTGCACCAACCTCCGTTGCTGCGACAAAGGCGTGCAAAGACAACACTGGGGGTGCCTTGCTGCGCACGGCTTAGTCCCGCAGACTCAGAGGAGCCATGGGGGAATCCCCTGAATACAGACTCCATGGTGGAGGATGTTCCAGCTGTCCCACATGGAGCTGGTGTATCCTCCTCCGTCTCCACTCCCACCTTCAGCTCCACTGGATGCAGGATCAGCGGCTCGCTCTTTTCCTGTAACTCTTCGTCTTCCTCTTCCTCATCTCTGCCAGTGGTGAAGTCAGGAGAGGGCTGGGTGACTCCAGAGGTGGAGGCAGTGGATCTGTCGTCTGTGTCGCTTTGGTCTGAATCATCAAAATACAAAACATTTTAAGAAGCTTGGCACCAGGGGAGGGGTCAGGGTTCCATGAGTACATAGTACAGTGACTTATTGTAATTTTAAATGTCCACCACTGCTGCAGTACGGCATTATATATCGTAGACAGACAATACATATGTGCATTGCAGAACATCACATGAGGCTAACATTACAGTGCAATAAGTTTACATTACATTACATCAGGCCAACATTACAGTTACATTACATTACATGAGAGGACCGCAACACAGACTGCATTTTATTCAACTTACCATCTCGTGTGAGTAGCTCAGCTCCAATGCTGGTGGTGGCACAGTTGCTATCCCCAACCAGGGACAGGGCACGGATGTCAGAGGCTCCTGGGTTGTGGGTCCTCTGCCGCTAATCGGATGCTATTGCAGATGTCTTCGGCAGAAAGTAAAATAAATCAAAGTAGTAATCTTCAATCCATTTAACATAGCAGACACTCTCACTCTCTCTCTCACACACAAAACACTGCGTTGATTGTCTTGTCATTGCCTGCAAGCACGAATACATTACTGTTAACCGTAAGATAAATAACATCATCCATGTGACACAGAACCTACATTTACATGGCACATGGGTGGGGGGGGTGCATAAATAAAATCATTACTTACTCTTGCTCCCCTTGCAACTTACTCTCGTTCCACCTCTTACGGCACCTTTCCCCGGTGCATACCATGGTACTTCTGGCGGACACAGCCTCCCCAATCTTGTCCCATTATCCTGTTGTACTCCTTTGGACGGCCAGGGGGGGGGGGCGGAGGAAGATTTCCACAACCACAACCAACCTTCGTTAACTCTGAGTACCTCTCTGTTATATGCTCGAGAAGAGCAGGTAACTCCGTCTCATCGAAGGCGGGCGCCCTCAACCTCCCGTCCTTTTCGATGTTCCTGCGCTTTGATTTTTTTTTAACATTTCCATAATATTTCTGTTACGATTTTTGCTTTATATAATGTCTTATTCTTCACACTGTAGAATTATTAGTTGTTAGGAATATTTTTTAACTCTGCAGTGTGCTTTTCAAGTAACTGCCCGTCTATGAGCTTGCTGCTCCTTCTCACTCTCTCCTTCCTCTTCAAGTCATTGCACGGCTGACCCCTGACCCTCGAAATCGCGGGTAAAACGCTTCTGTAAAAAAAAAAAGGGGGAAAAAAGAAAATCGCGCATGCGCAGTTCAGTGCCACACCATCCATCAAAGAGAAAGTCGATCCTGCAGACCGCTGGCATACCGCCAACATAACGGCGCCAAAATTTTGACCAATTTTGTCCTCTTTGGTCTTGGCAGTATGCCAGCAGTTTGAAATGGTGTACCGCCACTATACAGCTGAGAAATGGGTGGACCTTATGCATCGATCAATTTCGGCCCCAATATGGTTATTGGAGTGATTAGCACAAATGGTACAAAATCTTGAATTCAGACACGCAACTGCACAGAAGTAGTCGGGGTTAACTTTTGCATGACTTTATTCATTCAGCATTAGACTCGTAGCATTAGTTCAACTTAATACATAGTTACAGAATTACAGCCTCAAGAATTATAGGACCTTTCATCTTCGTTGTATAACCAAGCATAGCCAATAGCTTTTGAATGTTCTCTAAGTCAGTTGTATTAGCAGAAAGACTTGCAACTATTTCTAGACCAGTTGTATGTTAGGCTAAAGTTGAAGCCTGTCCTGCATCAATCTGGTGGTTTCGCTCCATAAGATGAGCTTGCTCTGGCATTTAGGTTATGCCTTATCCCAAGTCCTCAGTCATCAAATGTTTCTGCTTCAGCTGGCAGCCTCTGCTCTTTCCTCTATCACCTCATCAATGAAGTTATACATTTACACTGCATTTCTTGTACTTCAAGAATTAAATTATGGGATTGACTGGTCATTGCTGCGAGAGCTCTCACTGAAAAGAAATTAGTTCCCTGAACCTTTTTTTAATCCTTTCTTTCTGGATTCATCTGTGTTCCTTCGACTGATTTAGTTTTTATTCTGAATAAATCAAGACAAGAAAATTCTTTTGATGTCTTTCTCTAAGCCAGGAGAGTAAAGTCTTGTCTGTCTGTCATATCTGAAGCTATAAACAAGATATTGTTTATAGAATTACGTAAAAAAATTACAACATGGAAATGGACTGTTTGACCCAACCAGACCGTATTGCTGTTCCAACTCACATGCAGTAGTCCTAATTCCATGTGCCTGTTCTGTTCCCATGTCCTTTTATTCCCCCTTTCTTTCAATCACCAATCTTAACATTTTCTTAAGTTGGCATGGTTTCTGCTTCAATCACTAACTCGTAGTGCATTCCACAAACTCTCAACCCTCTGTTGTTAAAAAAACAAATAGTTTCTCCTCTCCATTCTAAGCATCTTGCACTTAATCTTGTGCCTATGTCCCCTCATTCTAGACCCTTAACCACTGGAAGTAATCTTTTTCTTTCTACTCTGTCCGATCCCTTCATAATTTTAAACACCCCTTATCAAATCATCTCTTAACATCTGTTCTAACAAAAGAAGTTCCAATCTGTCAAATCGTATTCATATTTGTATTTCCCAATAACAGGCAGCATCATCTTAGTAAATTTGTGCTACGCCCTCTATTTCCTCACCATCTTTGCACAAATTTTATATAGGTTCACCATCACATCGTGACTTTTATATTCTATACCTCGTGCCATAAGTCTCAGTACTTTTTTTTAATGGTTTTATCCACTTGAGTGCTGCTTTTAGTGTGTTGAGAATCTGACTCTTAAATCCCTCTGCTCTTCCATACATCAAGCCTACTTCCATTTAGTGTACAACTATTGCTGTTATTTTTTTACCAAAATGTAGCACCTCACACTTACTGACATTGAATTCCATCTGCTATTTTTCAGCCTATTCCCCCATTATATAAATATCTCGTTGCAGCTTGCTTTGGTCTTAAGAATTATCCATCCTTTCTATTTTGGCACCATCTTCAAGTATCGACACCATGCCCTGTAGGCCAATATCCAAATCATTGATGTACAGTGAACAGAAGTGATCCAGAACTGAATCCTGAGAGAAACTGTCCTTAACTCCCACTCTTTTCTCTCTTGTAACCAGTTTTAAATCAAATTTGCTCTGCTTCCCCTAACTTCATATCCCTAAAGGAGGCTCAGTCTTTGAGTATATTCAAGACAGAGATCGATAGATTTTTGGATATTAAGGGAATCAAGGGATATGGGGATAGTGCAGGAAAGTGGAGTTGAGGTAGAAGATTAGCCATGATCTAAGTGAATGGAGGAGTAGGCTTGAGGGGCCGACTAGCCTAGTCCTCTTAATTCTTGTTAATCTTCTCCAGTAGTCTATGGTATGGTCTCATCGCCAAGAGCATGCAGAAATCAAGCGCAGGCAGCGGAAAGAACGTGCAGCAAACCAGTCCCACCCACCGTTTTCCCTCAACGACCGTCTGTCCCACCTGTGACAGGGACTGTGGTTCTCATAACTCATTTTTAGAGTGGAAGCAAGTCTTCCTCGATTCCGAGGGACTGCCTATGATGATGACCTTGCAAATGCTTTCTAAATGTCCATGTACATCACACCTCTGCGTTTCCTCATACTTGTCACTTCCTCACAAAATTCTTGCCTTGCATCCCATTTAAGAATAGCTTAGAATCAAATAAAATGGAATTTGACCAATCCTATCGTGTCGGCATTACTGCCATTTTTGCTACAGCCTCTTATTTGCTGGACTAGGTCATGAGTCGCACAGTTGAGATGCCAATGTAAGAAACCTGAGTTTGTGATCAACTAGAAAAGATATTTGTTGTAGCCATTGCAAAACTCATTTTCACATAAGGCAGGATATTTTCTCACTCCAAGATGAGCTTGCGGTCAGAGTGTTATCTCCAAGTTCGATTAAGAGTTCAGATCACCTTTCTGATCCATGCTGAACCATCTTGCATAGTGGTCATTGGTCCACTGTCTGTTTCAGTCAACATGGACCAAGAAATGTTCATTGTACTCAAATAGTAATCTTGCAGGATAGATCTCCTTGGTGGGCAGTGGGTGCTATCCCTGCAGACTGGAACCTCTTTCACTTGGTGGGGCTGTAGACTTGATGATGGGACCATCGATGCTGCTCTTGAAACACAAACTTTAACTTTAGCTGTCTTAGCAACATGAGATGCTTTTCCAGGAATGGATAGTTTCATAAACTGATGATGAGAGTAGTGACCCTTAATGGCCTGCCAATATCTTGAAGGGGAATTACTTTTAATGCCTTCCTCTGTTTCTCTTCAGAGCATAAATCCTCATGCGTGTTGGATAGAGGAAACTAACATCCTCATAATTACTTTGTGACCAGGGAATATGGGTTCCTCCGATCTAGTGCTCAGCCTCAGTCAGCTTATTGGGATCTTGTACAGACACATTCTTCTAAATCAGACAGAGGGCCAGTTATGGCACAGGTATTGACCTCCAGAGCTTGTAGGTGATAGTATGGTGATGGAAAACATTGTTCACTGGGCTCGAGACTGTCACGACAACCTATTAGAATATGAAGAAGCAGTATTTTGTATTGTAGTTGCAAATGCTTCTAGATCAGTGATGCTGCGATGTCTGTTTTTCTATTTTCTATCCCCTATCCCCATGCTTGTAAAATGTACCTGCAAAGTGCAACCTTTCACTTGTCAGCTAGCAACCACCTGGGACATCAGCCAGTTGTCAAAACCATTTAAACCTATGTGCATTGCCTTCTGTTTCTTTTAAAAGTGTTATCCTATTCACTCTTTCTACACAAAGATGAGTTTTCGGGTCGAGCGATTGTATTTAATTTGGTGTGTAGCCGGGACAGTCCTTGGATCTCGCCTTATTTTTCCAAGAATTATAGCACCATTTCACTTATTTCAAGAAACATCATCATTAATGTGACCGAGCAGCTCAGGGCAGTGAGTGCTTGGACACTACCGTCTGACAAGCTGGTTTGCAGATGTCGGTTCGCCATCAATGCTTCTAGTGTCATCCTCATTCTTGGAAGGACTTTCAACTTCCACACACAGCTGTCATAGGTCCTTTGAAGCTTTTCTGACCTTACACCGCATCAAGTTAAATTTTTTATTGTGTGTTGCACTGCTCTGTACATTTTCAGTCTTGATGCTGCTAACTCTGGTAAAAACAACTAATAGTTTGGTTTGGTTAAGAATAAGGCCTAGATTACAGCAAAGTAGGAAGAGCACCTGAAGATAATTGCAATGCACAAAGTTTGGCCTGGATTTTCTGGTGACAAATCGCCTATTGTTGGATGATTTTGTAGTGTAAAAATGGAGTGATGTGCCCTACCGTCACAATCTTGCCTCAATAATGGCCATCAAAAAGATCAACAATTAATATTGCTGCCATATATAAATGAGGGGCATATGGTATGGTTAACTTTCCCATGCCATTTCAACAACTATTTAACATAGAAAAATATATTGGTGTTTCACAGAGACATAATCAAAAAAAAAAGAGCACCATACTAAAGGAGGGTATACTGGGAATTTTGTTTGGCGGGTTGTGTTTTTAAAGAGGGAAGTTGAGGGGGAGCTGGAAGGGTTTAGGGAGGGAATTCCAGAACGTGGGGCCAAGATGGTTGATGGTCCCAACTTGACCTTCAGAGAACCACCATTATTTGGATGGCAGTATGAGCACCACAGTGGTATCACTGAGTGGGTGGGTACTGCATGGAGGAGAGCATTTTTGTTTTCTGACTGAATTTTGCAGAAACTTTGCCTACGTAGATTTTTTGGTTGGTCTCGCTCTGGACTGGAGAGTAGAATAACTAATTATATAAATTGCCAACTTGCATGTTAACTTTGCTGAAGTGAATTTACTTCCTTGAATATAGTTATATTTTCTTTATAGAACAAAGTCGAAGGGATGACCTCGAAGCACTAGGTCACATGTTTATGTATTTCCTGCGTGGTAGTTTGCCTTGGCAAGGTCTGAAGGTGAGTGAAACTCCAATTAATAGCAGATTAAGCTAACCATGTATGTAAATTATTTTTCTATTATATACCTCAATTGCATTTACTAAATTCAAAAGCAGGATTTGTAAATGGGCAGTATGAAAATGTTGCTTTAAATCTAACTTTTGCAGTCATCTTGTGTTTTATATCCTTTAAATATTTATCCTTTATAATGTAGTCAATCACTCAGCAACATGGCATCATTATAAAACCGAAGGGATTAATGATCTCGGCAAACTACCAATTTTGTTTTAAGCTCCAGAAGAGAAATGAAATACTAATGGGATGTTTCTTTTGTGAGGGTCCCATTTCTAAATTGTTTTCTTCCTTCATTGGATCCCAGTACACTATGCTAGTACAGCTGGGAAGATGGGCAGGTGAACTTCTTTAAAATTACTGCTCTTGCATTGCTCACCAGGAAGTACACTGGGTTTGAGTTACCTTCCAGTTTCTTTCTCTTTCTGATGAAGTGGCTGGTTTCCATTCAGTACCTTCTCTGACAGTAGCAATCGAGATTGAAACCTCACTCTGGGGAAGCTCCAAGAATGGGACTCGATTTACAATCAACTATTCTAATATCGCAGCTTTGTTTTAATTATTCCTCTCAATTCTTTTGCTGCATAATGTTTGATTTAGACTGTCGGTTTGAACTTTGAGATCCAGAATTAAATATAGCAGTTGTTTCTCTAAGTAAAAACTGATGTGGAGTTTTTTAATCAATTTTTTTAATGATCTCGGTAACCTCTCTATTTTGTTAGAAGCAGTGGTTTTTTTTATGTTGAAAGATTGATAATGTGGAAACAAGTTGCAAATTCTTTAATCCGATTGCATTTACAACTTTGATTACATCTAATATGCCACGCTTTAGCACATCCACACTGCATGCTGCTAAAATTACAATTTATAGGACTCCACTGAGCAGGCCAGAGAATGCATTTTTTTTAATGAAAATCAGGGAAGAACTATTTGAGCAATTACATTGATGGTAATTGCCTACCAATTTTGTTTTAAAATTTTGTGGCCATTTTTGAAGAAACACAATTAGATTATTTTATGTCAATCTATACTAAATATTGCAGCTGTGCACACTTTATGTTATCATGCTTTTTGCGTCTTGAAATTTTTCCTGCCTCTGTTACACCTCCGTAGTACCTGCTTCAACTAACTAAGCTAAACCACCTATATCCCTACTCTCGTTCTCTGCATATTTAGTCTAGGATTCTGAATTACTCATCCAGTAACATGAACATTATGCTGTCCTACCCAATCAGCTGGCAACATCTTGCACAGCTTAAATGCAAGGTAATAACTATCTCCAACTAACCCCTCCTGAGATTCAATTGCACCACCATTACAGAGTTCTCCCATCATCAACATCTTTGGGGTTTCCATTGACCGGAAGCTTAACTGGACCAGCCATATCAGCACCATGACTACAAGAACAGGGTAGAAGTGATTTGTGGCTGATGCTCTGACCTTCAAAGCTTCTTTCTCTACAAGGTACAAGTGAGGAGTGTGATGGAATACTCACCACTTGTCTGGATATGTGCAGCTTCAATAACATTTAAATATCAACAATGTCCAGGAGAGAGTAACCCATTTGATTGGCACCCCACTGGATGCCCCTCCACCACAGGTGTGTTGTAGCTGCAGGAAACACTGTATTAATTCACCAATCAACCTTCCAGCCCTGGAATCTCTACTGCAGAGAAGAAGACGACCAGCAATGTCATGGGAACACCCATCGGGGCCAAAATTCAGGGTCTGTATAAGGCCCATTACTGCCGTCATGTGGTGGAATCGAGTGGCCGCCGCGTTCCAGTCCATTGGCCGCCCGGACCCAAATTCAGCTCAGGGATTTTTCAGCCTGTCCCCGCTGCTGCAGACCGCCGCAAGTGCATCATCAAAGCGCGCACCGCCGCTATCCCGCACCTCCCCAAATTTACTTTAAAAAATCCATGAGCTGCTGCACGATGTCCCTGACAGCTTTCTCTTTTGGTGCACCTTATTTGCTCTTTCTCTGCCCTGGCAGTGTGGCGGCCATTAAAGGCAAGGGCCGAATGCTGTGGCCACCATCTTATTTTATGCCGGCCGGATTATTGTTCCCCCGGGTTCGACCGGGCCGTCAACAGGCAGCCTAGCACCCCCCTCTTGGGTGCCAGGCCGCTGGCCTGGCTGAAACCTTCCCTGGTGGCCCAATGGACTGATGTTTGTGAATGCTGGGCCCCTTTTAAATGAAGAGGCGAGCGGGGTGACGCAACGCATCGTGACGTCATCTCCGCTCCGCCGCCAAGTGACAGTGGCGGAGACTCGGTCCCACCTTACCTTCCGCCCCTCACCGGGACTTACTGTCCCGAGTAGGATCGACTTCCAGTCCAATGCAAAAAAAACTTGAAAGTGGAGAAAATCGCTCGGAAGGCCGCTGCATCGAAACCGGCGAAGTTGGGGAAGTCCAGAACCAGGGGTCACAGACTAAGGATAAGGGGTAAGCCATTTAGGACCGAGATGAGGAGAAACTTCTTCACTTAGAGTTGTTAACCTCTGGAATTCCCTACCACAGAGAATTGTTGATGCCAGTTCGTTAGATATATTCAAGAGGGAGTTAGATATGGCCCTGATGGCTAAAGGGATCAAGGGGTATGGAGAGAAAGCAGGAAAGGGGTAATGAGGTGAATGATCAGCCATGATCTTATTGAATGGTGGTGCAGGCTCGTCTATGTTTTATGTTCTATAAAGGTAAAACATCGTGGGTGTGCCAACTTTCTGACATGCCTGAATTTCGGAGCCATCATCTCCAAGTTGCACCCATTCCTAATTTGGACATCATAGGCAGTCCCTCGAAATTGAGGAAGACTTGGTTCCACTTCAAAAGTGAGTTCTCAGGTGACTGTACAGTCCAATACGGGAATTACAGTCTCTGTCATAGGTGGGACAGACAGTGGTTGGAGGAAAGGGTGGGTGGGGAGTCTGGTTTGCCGCACACTCCTTCCGCTGCCTGCGCTTGGTTTCTGCATGCTTTCGACAGCAAGACTCGAGGTGCTCAGCGCCCTTCCGGATGCTCTTCCTTCACTTTGGCCAGGGACTCCCAGGTGTCGGTGGGGATGTTGCACTTTATCAAGGAGGCTTTGAGGGTGTTTATGAAACGTTTCCTCTGCCCACCTGGGGCTCGCTTGCTGTGTAGGAGTTCAGAGAAGAGCGCTTGCTTTGGGAGTCTGTTCGCATGCGTGACACAAATGTGGCCCGCCCAACGGAGCTGGTTGAGTGTGGTCAGTGCTTCGATGCTGGGGTTGTTGGCCTGATCGAGAACACTAACTTTGGTCCGTCTGTCCTCCCAGGGGATTTGCAGGATCTTGCAAAGACATTGTTGGTGGTATTTCTCCAGTGCTTTGAGGTGTCTACTGTATATGGTCCACGTCTCTGAGCCATACAGGAGGGCGGGTATCACTACAGCCCTGTAGGCCATAAGCTTGGTGCCAGATTTGAGGGCCTGACCTTTGAACACTTTTCCTCAGCCAGCTGGCGCACTGGAGACGGTGTTGAACCTTGTCGTCTATGTCTGCCCTTGCTGTGATAGTAGGCTCCCGAGGTATGGAAAGTGGTCTATGTTGTCCAGGGCTGCGCCGTGGATCTTGATGACTGGGGGGCAGTGCTATGTGGCGGGGTCAGGTTGGTGGAGGACCTTTCTCTTACGGATGTTTAGTGCATTGTCTTGCATTTGTGACGGTCTTGCATTTGGCCTGAAGGCGACGACGATTGAACAGGTTCCAACTGGTTCTATAGTTTAGTTCCACTTCAGCGGGGAGCTTGTTGAGTGTGAGGTGGAGCATTGCAGCGAGGGAGATCGAGAAGAGGGTTGTCGCAATGACGCAGCCATGCTTGACCCCGATCCAAACGTGGATTGGGTCTGTGGTGGATCCGTTGGCCAGGATCATGGCTTGGTTTCTCATATTACTGGGTGAAAAACCGAGAATTCCCCACCATCACGGGACCACCATCACCACATGCACTACCGAAGTTCAATAATAGGACCCACCACCACCTTTTTGGAGCAGCTAGGGCAGGGTAATAAATTCAATCATGCCAGTATAGCCATGTTTTTTTTAAAAAAAATAAGAAAGTTGTTTAAACACCAGGTGGCGCTGCTACCTCTTCTGACTTGCATCTCCCAGCCTCCTCCTTTGGAAAGTCTGTGTCTCCTAAAGCTACCTGGAAAAAGTGGGAGTTTGTTTTATAGTTTGCACCAAAATTTATGCTGAAAATTCAGTGTTATTTTGGGGGGAAAACCTCTTCTCCCCTCTATTTTGAAATGTGTGTTTTTTCAATATTCTGCGTCTGTGCTGCATTGTGAAGTGAATTAGGTGAAGTTTTGAATCTCCCCATTCCTGAATTTAAAACATGTCCCATCCTCTTCCACCCTTGTACTTAACTCATTTTGCTCATTTGTATGCTGTGGTGAATTAATTTGCACTGTTCTGCAGTTCATTAAATTCCTTTTTCATGCTATTCTGAAATTATTTCAAATTCCTTTTCTGTGCTATACTGAAATGATTTACACTGTTGCTCAGCTCTTAATTTATCTACATTTCTGAATTAACATTATAAAGATAGATGAACCAGTGAATGAATTTCTAACTTGCAATACTGTCTTGATATATATTTAGCATGAATTTAAAAACAAAAGTAAGGTGTACAATGTTTTTGTTCCCATTATAAACCGTTTTACATACATTAGTGAAGTTCAGGTTCAAGTTAAATTAATTGTGAATGTTCATTCCCAAATATTTGTAGTAGAGTACACTACAACATACAATTATTGTTGGCAGTATAACTGCCCTTCTATCTGTCCCAATAACCACCATTCGGGTTTTACTTGATCTGTCCCATTGCAGTCCATGTGCGAGCCCGAGTAACTTCATGTTCCTCATTACAGTCTCTCTGTGAGGAGGCATAACTCCTCCACAGTATTATGCAACTGTAAATGTTAATGCATTTATTTTAAGCAGGTTAGTGCTCCCATTAAACTGACCTAGGAACATTGTATGAGTATTTGCTAACATTGTCAAAAAATAATTTATAGTCTTATGGTTGAAATAGGGATCGAATAAAGTTCAAAATTACCTTGATATATATATATATCTATCTACCATATGTTAAAAGTCTTGTGTATAGTGCATACTTCCTGCAGATTTCGCAGTGTGATTTTAGCCACACAATTCCAACGTCACACTTCTAACATATCCTGTGACTGAGTAATGCCATGGGAGATCTGCTCGTTTAATATAAAATATTTGCAAGTGTTCTATTAATTTTAGTTTAAGATGTGTTGTATCTAGCTATACCTATAATTGTCTTCTGTCTGTTATAGGCTGACACATTAAAAGAGAGGTATCAGAAAATAGGTGACACCAAACGAGCTACCCCAATTGAAGTCTTATGTGACAATTTCCCAGGTTTGAATCCTTTTTTTCTTAACCTAAATCAAGCACAATACAACCTCTGCAAAGAATGAAAGATCTGCACTTACACAGCACCTTATTGTGTCTCGAACATCTCAAAAGTGCTTCACATACATTGAACTACGTTGAAGTGCTGTCCATAGTTATGTAGCTAATGCACCAGCTATTTTGTGCATAATAAAATTCAAACACCAATATGATAAGGACCAGCTGATCTATTTTTTGGTTGAGTGAGGAATGTCTCTTGGGACATTAGAAGTTCCTGCTCTTCAAATTGTGCCATGGGATTTTTAACATCCACTGGAATGGGCAGATAGGTCTTTGATTTAATATCTCATTCAAAGGACAGCATCTCTGACAATGCAATAATCCCTCAGTCAGAGTGTCATAGGAACAGGAGTAGGCCATTTAACCCCTCGAGCCTACTCCACCATTCAGTTAGATCATGGCTGATCTGTATTTCAACTCTATTTGCCCGCCTTGGATCCAGATCCCCTAATACCCTTCCCTAATAGAATTCTATCAATCTTAGTTTTGACACTTTCAATTGACCTAACCTCAACTGTTTTTTAGGGGTGGGGGGTGGGGTGGTGGAGCTCCATACTTACACTACCTTTTGTGTGAAGAATTGCTTCTTGACATCACTCCTTAACTGCCTAGCTCTGATTTTAAGGTTATTCCCCTTTGTTCTGGACTCCTTCACCAGAAGAAATCGTTCCTCTCTCTTTACCCTATCAAATCCCTTAATCATATTATTTCATCTAATTCAATGATAAATATAGTGAAAAGCTGAGGCCCGAGTACAGATCCTGGAGGGGGTGGGGACACCACTAGTCACATCTGCCAATTAGAGGACATACTCATTATCCCTACTCCCTGTTTCCTCCCACCTCCTAACCAATTCCCTACCCCATGCCAATAGGTTGCCTCCAATTCCATGCACTTTTATTTTTGCTAACCGTCTCTTTTGTGTGGAACCTTATTGAATGCCTTCTGGAAGTCTATATAAATAACATCCATAGATACTCCCTTATCTACAACATTAGTAACATCCTCAAAGTTCAACTAGGTTAGTAAGACATGACATGCCCTTTACAAATCCACGTTGGCTCTTTGATTAGTTCATATTTGTCCAAGTGCTCAGTCACTCTGTCAGCCTAGATTGTGCCTTTAGGTCCTGGAATAGGACGGACTTTCAAATTCTGACTCTGATGGGGGAGTGCTACCAAAGTGAACCAAACTGATGCATTTTTAAAGAAATTTATTGTCCCCTTTTTTTGTCGTGTAGACCTAAAGAGGGTACTGTATGAGTAAATTTTATTCGTGGTTGGTACTGTTCCCTGAATATTTTCATTTCTAGGTAAACATGAAACATATATACTGGAGGTCTGATTTAAGATGGAGATGATGCGTCCTTTCAGAAAGCGAAAAGAAAAAGATGGGTTGCAGTTGATTTCCAGACAGAGTAGTCCTATATGCACCTAGATTAGGACATGCATTCCAAAGGGATTCATGCCGCATCATTTTAATGTATCTGCTTCACTAACTGCTGAAATAGGTAGCCAAAGGGCTCAATAGAAAACAACTGGGATACATGAGTAAAAATGGTCTACTGATTGTGTTTACCCCCAGTGTGTTCTTTCCCTTTAACTTTATGAATATAATGAGCTGTAAAATTTGATTTACTTTCACTTTTTTTGTAGAAGAAATGGCAACGTATCTCCGCTATGTACGAAGACTTGATTTTTTTGAGAAACCAGACTATGAATACCTGAGAAAACTCTTCACTGATCTGTTTGATAAAAATGGCTTTGTGTTTGATTATGAGTATGACTGGGTTGGCAAGCCACTAGTAAGTATTCTACAAATTTTCAAAGGCCTTTCAAATTTAATGAAGTTCTCCTTTTGGGCTCTGAGCCCCTAAAAACTGCAACAAAAAAAAATAGGAAGCCACTTAATATGTTGTAGCTTTTGACTTGAATCATAGTTTCAATCCATGGTTGAATGCTCATGGCTCAGCTGGTTACATGGAGAGCAACTGAGACATACAGATCAGGAAGTTCCCAGGTAGAACTCCTGGTCTTTGCTGAGTTAGCTAATTTTAGCCTGTGTAAAGGTAAAGGCACGACAATTCACCTTGGTACTCTTAAGATAGGGAAAGGGAAATCATGCAAGGTTTCCCGCTTTTGATCACTATTGAGCAATTCTTGCTCCTAGTGCGCTTGTATACATCAGGTTCAAGCTCAGCTGAGATGCCCCTTGCAGTTGAATAATCTGCCAACACTTGTGTCTAGACTCACACATGAAGAATTGTTATTTTGGCAGTGTACCAGAGAACAATCAACATCCATGGAAAGAGTAGATGCCTTCAGGAAATAAAAAAAAATAAAAAATCGGACAACACATCCTCAACCTGCCACATAAATGGTAGCAGATTTTGTGCATGCATGTGTTCCGTCATGGAGAGGTGGAAAACTTCATTAGCATATTTAAATCAGACTCCCATCCTGCAATTGTCAGCCCGATTTAATAGTTGCCACGTGGGTTTCCCAGGGGTCGGCAAACCCAGCAGTAAAAGAGAGGCAGGAGTTGCTGGTTCAAGAAGGTAAGTGATTTTTCCAGCATTTCTTGTGGATCACAAGGAGCAGGAATGCAACCACCGGCCCCCCCCCCCAAAGGAAGCCTTCAGTCTCTCTTCTCACCCATGACGTGATCGCAGACCCCGACCCCTCCGATGGCCTCTCCCTCAGCCACAATCTCTGTCCTTCCCACCTCCCATGCCGACCTCTTTTTTTTCTCCTCCCCCCCCCCCCCCCCCCACACAGTCCCTGCCGCTGGTTTTCCCGCCCAGCAGCAGGCCAGTCTGCCAATTTGGCGGGCTGCCAGGCAGGAAGTGGAACATAAAAATTATAATGTCATGCTATTAAATTGGGCAGGACCTCTGTGCCCCCGCCGCGACACGTCTCTTGGCCGTTTTGCCCTCCCGATCGCCCTGTAAATATTGGGGCCCTTGAGTCTGTTGTTGAATTCTTCAGAATTTAACATCCAAGTCTGAATAGACTTCCAAGTTTCAAACTGTTGGCTATTAAAATGTTTCCACTCCTATCCACTGATACCTGTTAACTCTCCTGTAATTTAGCTTTTAATCCAGACCTACAATGCAGTACAGGCTGCCTTCTCCAAAAGTATTGTGATTATGACTGGAGAACAGAAATGCCTTGCTGAGGGTGTGCTTTGTAGGTTGAAATGCTTTTTATTTCAACCTACAAAGTACAAAGTGGCAGCAGTGATATTGACCCCTGTTCTACTTGCCCTCAAAATGACTCCTGACTCCAGTCTTGAGCAGTAGTATCATCTCTTTTGCAATGTTAAATGTTTATTCATAAAGGATACAGAAGACCAGAATAAAGCATGCAAAGTTGGTATTTTGCATTTGTTTCTACCTTGTATAGGAATGCACAGTCACCTGAGTGTTGAGAGCTGTTTTTTTTCCTCCAATTCTATAGCATTGTAAATAGAAAATTTGGAAAGTTGATCAACAGACTATCCAGTGACTTCCAGCGAAATACTCCCAGGAAATCCATTTCTGAGGCTAATGCTTTCACAACTTGCACTGATGAGTTGCCCAGTCAACGATGAGAATTCATTTGACCCTTCGAGCTCATACTTCCATTGAAACCTCCAATGCTGCCACATACAATATCCAACTGCCTCTTGAATGACTCCAGAGTTTTTACCCCGACTCCCAACCAAATGACTATTAGAGTATTAATCGTTCTTTGTGTGAAGCAGTGATTCCTGACATCGTATAAACCTACAAAATTCATGGGCAGGAAAAGACACACTGGTCCATCACACCTGCCCACACCATGATAGGCGGACCATCATGACTAAACACTCCTTCCCTCCCACCGCCATGTAATCTCCTGGAAGAGGGGTTTAAAAAAAGACAAAACCCTGGGCCAATAGGGAAAGAATACTCTGGAAATGTCCTCTGTGACCCCCTCGAGTGAACAAAACTAGTCCAGGAGATCACATGGACCAGTGTTGTCTATAAAGACACTTGCCTTCTATATGATGCGATCGTTTCCCCCAGTCAGGAACTGGTCCATCTCCCTCTTGAAAGCATGCAGAGTCAGCACCTAACACACCAGCTGGTAATATATTCCAGAGGCTCACTGGGGAAAAAAAGAACCACCTAACATCCTACTCGTACATAGTTTAAACTTGTGACCCCCATGTCCTCCCCAATCTGTTAAACCGGAATAATCTATCAATAGGGATGCTATCCAGCCCTTTCATTATTTTATAGACCCACATTCGGTGACCTCTAAATCTACACCGCTCTAAAGTAAATAGACCAAGGTCCTTGAGCCTATCTGAGTAGCTGAAGTTTTTAAAGCTAGGAATCATTCTCTTAGCTCTCCCTTGGACCTTTTCCACAGTCACTATATCACTCTGTCTTCAACCTTTCGTTTACCATTTTCTACCAATGTTGCTTTATCTTGCAATCATGCTTTAATTTGAAACCGTGTTAAGGATTAACCCTTTCTGTTCTATTTTACACACAGTCCACTCTCGCACATCCCCCTTGGAGGCTTGAGTCCAAGTTTTTCTAAACCTTCCTTGTAACCCACTCCTCTGATGCTAAATCTTGTTGCCCTTCTGTGTAATGTTTCTAGGATTTGGCTGTTTCCCTTGTGCTTTGGTGATCGGGTCTGAGTGCAGTATTCAAGGTGTGGCCTGACCAGAGCACTATACACTCAGCATGCTGGACTCGGACTATTGAATTGGCAATATAGCACAACAGTCTTGTTTGCTTTAATAATTGCTGTACTCCAGCTAGATAGTTTCAGCTTCCCCTAACTCCCCGCCCCCAGCTAGTTCAACACCATTCATTAAGTATGTTTCACATTATTCCTTCCAGTCTTAACGTTTTGAATTTCTGTATTGAATTTCAATTGCCATATTTATGCTTAGTGTTACATGATGTGATAAGCAATACAGACCAGATAGATCCAGGGGTTCATTACGAGTCTCTAGCAAATGAGAAAGCTGGTCTAAGCCCATTGACTTCTGTGTCCTGAAATAAAAGAAAATTTGTCCAGTGTTCTCACTCCTGCTTGCTATAAAGTATGTATTTGTGGATGTCTGATGAGGAAAACACTGGACTTGGCTGCAATATCTCCCATAGTTAAATAGTTAATCAGCACTTCCTATCTAAATTTGCAAGAAGAATAGCCACTGAGTGGGTACCAGAGAGTTTGGGTTACTAACTTCACGAGAGGAGGAATGGGTGGAAAATTGGGGGTGGAAGGAAAAAAAGAGCGTTTTGTAATGTAATATTTTTTTCTAATAACTTCAGCCAACTCCTATTGGTTCAATCCATGCTGACATACCAATCTCGCCGCCCAACCGAGATAAAGCACCGCAACCAACGAAACCGGTAAGAACTTGGTGAATATTTTAATCATAACCCTACATGGGAGCTTCCACGAAATGATTTTGATGTTGATGAATTGTGGAATTTACCAAATATGTCAAAACCTTGTAGCGCTATACTATGGTATAAACCGTTGGAGGTTTTTGCATTAAAAGTGATGCAATGTAGTTACATATTTCTACTAGCAACCAGTTTTGACAATTTTTAGGTATCAGTTTGAAGCCTGCACATCTTGTGTACCTTGTGATACTATATAGTAAAATACATTGAAATCGTAAAAAAAATATTTTCTTAACGTTTATATTCCTGTACTGCTTTCATAATGATACCACACCAGGATATGTTAGTGTAGTAGTGGAAGATAATATCATGGCTATGGTACTGGACCCATAGTAACTCAGGTTGAGTTCAAATCCAAGCATGGCATGACGTGGAACTGAATTCAATATATTTGATAGCTTATTGGCTGGAAAAAGAAATGACCATGAAAGTTACTGAATTGTTGTAAAATATCAACTAGTCCGCTAATGTGCTTCAAGGAAGAGAATCTGCCATTCCTACATGGTGTGGTCTATATGTGACTCCAGTCCCAAGCCATGGTTGGACTGAATTGTAAAACAATTGCTCAAGATAAAAGTCGACCAGCATCATCTTGGGGAAACGGGGGATGAACAATAAATACAGCTTTGCCGGTATTGGCCTCATCCTGAGAATAAATATATTTGTTCTCTTTTTAAAAAAAAAAGATGATTTGATACTGTATTTGGTTTTCACTAATGCCTTTAACTGATGTGTCTTCAATGCAAATTTTACCTCCCTTGTACTGCAGTCGAGTTACCTGGTAGAATACTGGTGTCTTCGTGGGAGACTTTACTCATGTGAATGAGCTACTATACCTCATTAATCTTTGTTAGAACTGGATCTGATCCAGGAAACAGAAATTGGGTAACTTTTAATTGTCTGTCATAACAGTAGTGAAACGCTACAACCGTACAATGGATAAAATCAAAGTTACATTACAGTAGAACATTCCATGTACTATTACAAAGGTGATATTGGATCAAATTGCTGTTAAAATTAAAATAAATGCTACTTTAGAATTTAATGCATGAATCATGTGCACTGAAACATTATCAGCATTTGCATGCTATCACTTTGATAAACAGGTATTTGTTTATATTGATTTAACTTCCTTTTCCACTGGAAATTGCATAGGCTACTTATCTAGCATTGTTGTACACCTGCCTTTTACTCATCAGAGTGAGGAATGCAGCATTCTACTGTGATTTATCCAACTGACCTTTTTGATGGTGTTTACAATTTAATGGGATATATTACATGACCCTGACACGTGATAGCAGAGCTGCTTCTTGCTTTCTAACTACAGCCATAAAATCTCCATAGTCTCTCGCTTTATGGTGGTTGTGTCATGCTTGCAACCTGCTTTGTTTTGAGGAGCTTGGGTGATACAAGAGCACTGTTTCTGTGTAGTGGCCATTTGCCACAACTTTCTTTCTTGATGCACTTCTATATTTGTTTTATGTATGGTGAAATAATTGCTCCCAATAATATCACTCTGAAGACCAATCTGTGTGTGAAGCGAGGCAATTCACATACTTGTACCACAATTGAATGTTAAAACATGTTTTGCACTGGTTAACATTTCCATTGGATGCTTAGTAGGCAGCAGTGGAGTATCTCACTTAGTCCTATAATAAGGAATTTCTTCATAACTCAAGACTGTCACTTACCCATTCATGGAATAAACTGTTTCTCACTTTACAGCTTTTGTATTTGAGCATTTCTGCAGTGTTTGCAACTCATTTTGAATATTAGCAGAACGGGAGGGCATCAGTGAAATGTAAGCAACCCCAGAAGAAGGATAAACTGCCCAGTTTTACCTTTATACTTTAGGTGCAAATTTGCATTTTTGTGAACTTTACAGCAGGGTGCATCAAGCATAAATAATACCAAAACCCCCACTGCTATATACTAGTTTGGGACCGAAAGTGAATTTTCTGCTAACTTCAAATAGACACAGTAGCAAACACACACAATATCTTGTGTATATAACTCTAATATTAATTTTGGTTGCAACTGCTTCAATGCAAACCTCCTCTTTTGGGTCAAAGAACATAATTTCTGGATTAGGGTTCAGTGGAGTCAAGTTCATGGTTGCTAACCATCTGTTTTTGCATGGGCATTCACATTTCCTGCTCCAGTCTACATTGTTTGCATGGGGAGGAGAGGTGGGGAAGATCCAGCAAGATTGTTGATTTGGGCTCAGCTGAAATTGTCCCATGGCTAAGTGGTAATTTGCAGCACTCTTACTGTAATGTGCTTTTATTTAATTTAAATGGCGTTTAAGGGGGTCAGTGTTTCAAGAGTGGATAAGTCTTGTTCGTATTTCCAACTGTTTACAGCTGTATCGCAGATTTCTAGCCACCAGCACAAGCAGGGGCTGAAAAACTTGACGTCTGAGTGAGAAACAGTTAGCAACATATGAATGCATATGAAATACTGGATATTGCTGCAGCGTAAGTTAGAACAGGTTGATGTTCCATAAGCACTTAGATTCTAACTAATTTTCATATGTCAAACATGAGGTTTGTTTTCACAATGAAACACACTGAATTGTGATACAAATCGCTAAGAGAAATCTGATATCCAGTATGATTTTTCAGTTATCTCAAAGCAATGATTTTGATCATGAGCCTTTATTCAGATGTGTTTTTCAGTTGTATGCTGATTTGTCAAATGATTGTAATGAGAAATGTGACTTAAGGGAAAGGCAGCAAAAGAAATAATAGACCGTTTAGGTGTAAATTTCAAAGTTAAAATAGACACTTACCAAAAATGTTCCATTTGACTGCAGTATAATGCATTATGGGAGAGAGTTAAAGAAGCTGTACTTCAAATGAAGAAATAGCTATTAGCTTTTTTTTTAACCCTTAAGTAATTTTAATTATGTTCAGCATCTGTCCCCGCAAAGACGAGTGTAAATGTCCAACCTCCATGGCACAAACCTGGTATTGCAGTACTTCCAGGAACGGTGCAGTGGCTCTAGGCCTTTTAGCTAAGAGCATTGGCGCAGAGTGATCCTTGGCGTGTGCAAGGTGACCTCTGGCGTTTGTGATTTGACAAAGAATTGGAAAGATTGGCAACGAATAAATGTCCAATTCATATTCAGATCAGAACTACACTGAACTTGTTGCTTCTAACTAAAACATTAAATGTGTCAAAACTTAGTGGGCTATTGGTGAAAAAAAAATCTAAATCCATTGGAAATTACCCATTTAATCAGATCATTGCTTTCTAATCCAAGTTTCTACTTGGTCAGAAGGTGCTTTTACCATCCAAGATTTGCATTCTTTAATAATATATAAGGAACAAAATACGGGAAAAAGGCACTCAGCCCCGTGAGCCTGCTCCTACTGCAGTTTGCTCCATCATGAACTTTCTAACTTATTTTAATCTCCTGCGGGAAGATAAGGTTCTGTAAAACTACTTCCTGCCCCGTACAAAGGATAATCAAGTAAACTCAGAATTTCATCTTTTTAAAAATCTGTTTAATTGGAAACTGAAGGCTTTTCCAAATCCTAAAAAGTGTTCCAACACGAAGGATAATATGTGTTGCTGTTGTAGAAGTCACATTCTTTTTCCTTTATATGCTAGAATTGCTCTTGCACCTTAACCCATTATTCTTTTCTGTTTGCTCACTGATATTGCCTCACTTGTAGTAATCCTCTTCACTGTCACCTGTTTTTCTAGTGCACTGCGATTTTAATTTGGCAGGTTTACTAATTTGCTTTTTATATAATTGCTGTATCTGCTTGCTTTAGCATGATTTCCCCCTCACTTTTGTGGTTTTTTTTGTTTTGTTTTTCTCTTTTTTTCTTTTTTAACATTGGCAGTTGGCAGATCGCAATGGAGCATGGGAACCTCATTCCAGCTGTCAGCCCAGTACACATCATTTGGGAACACATCTAGCATCAGACAGGCTTGGAGGTTCCGTACAGGTACTTTCTGCATTCGTCGCATATTCTAACCGTGTTGCTTGTAAAACTGATGTGTCTTCCTTGCAAACTAATTTGCTTTCTATAGTACCTAATATTTGTATTCTTCACTTCAATTCTGCATTGTAACTGGATTTCAAGTGACATTCATAATGTATGATTTCTTTATGGTATTCAGTTTAACTATATCTCGTAATAAGTAGTCAGTGGTGCAGTTAAATGGTACCAGAAGTTGGTGCTAACCTATTACCAGTGCACAAATTTCCACAATGTTGGTGAAATGGAGAAAAACACATATAACACACTTCCTGGATTCCTGTTCAGATTTTGGATTCCGACTCAGTAAAGGCTTGGACATGGAGCCATTCGTAAGCACCCCAAATAGTTATTTGGATGTAATCCAACACTCCGCGTAGCTAGCCAAGATCTACAATTGTAACATATTGAATGAGTAAATGGTATCATAACTTGTTCTAAATGATACGAACCAGCAAGTCTCTAGGTTCAATGCCTGATTTATATTGGGTTAGCTGATTTCATTTGGGGCATGTGGTGGGTAATTAAAATTGACCCCTGTCAGTGGGCTATGCAGTGGAAAAATCAGCCAGAGTTACTGTTACATAGGAACAGGAGTGGGGCATTCAGCCCCTGGAGCCTGTTCTACATTTCAATTAGATAATGGTGGATCTGTACCTCAATTCCATTTACGGTTTCTTCGAACCATGTTGATATTTTTGGATGTTGATTGGAGACGGGGCTGAGTTCAGCTGTGACGATCTCAATGATTACCCGGCCTGCCAACACTCGCTGTCTAGGCCTGTCACAAGAACACTGGCCAGTTCAAGGAAAGAACTCCGGGAGAATTGCTGACACCCACTGCTCTGTTCTGCAGCATTATTCACTACATTCAGGCGAAGAGAACAGAGGGGCAAATAAATTCAGAGGGAAACACTTCTTGAGGTGGTGGAGGGAATTGTCTGCTAATTTATTGTGACTTGCTGATATAGCTGAGTGTTGTATGATTAGATCTTTGTTGCAGGTGTTTTCTGCCAGTGTAACCATACTAGATCTACAGTTCCTTCGGAAATTACAAGTGTCTTGCAAGTCATGCGTATATTTTTAGTTGCAGGTTCTTTTGAGCCTAAGTATGCATAATTATGCAGTGGTGTACATCAAATTGAACATTCTGAAACGTATTCCACTCACTTTGTATCTGTTTGTATGCACTGAAAATTGAAAGTATGCAGTGTTGCATATTGAAGCTGAGATTTTCCTTTTAAAGTTTCCCACCAGATCAAATGTTTTGGGAAATGGTGAAAATAAGAGAAACATTAATATAGTGCCTTACATGACAGGACATTTCAAAGCACTTCACAGTCAATTAGTTACTTTTGAAGTGTAGTCACTATTGTATAGGGAAGCATAGCAGACAATTTGTATATAGCAAGATCACACAAACAAAAATGAGAGAAATTATGAATTAAACTGTTGTTGTGATAGTTATGGGATAAATACTGGCTGGGACACCAGGGAGAACTCCTGCTCTTCGAATAAGATATAGGATCTTTTGCGTCTACCTAGGGCAGATCGGACCTCAATTTAACAGCTCATCCAAAAGGCAACACCTTAAGCAGTGCAGCACTCCCTCAGTACTGGACTGAAGCATTAGCCTAGATTGTGTGCTCATTTTCTGAAGTGGGCCGAGAACCCACGACCTGTCAGAGGCGAGAGTGAGCGAAGGCTGACAAGGTGCGATTTCCCTGTCGGTAGATTCTCAGTCTGGCACTAGTAGTGATGCTGATCTACATTTCTAGCTGCAGAGGACACCAGTTAAAACACACTGTTACCTTTGGTGCCAGACCTATTGTAGAATATTTAGTTTTTCTCTCGATCAAATTCCTTTCCAGCAGTAGTTTTTCTGACATTGCAGGATTTCACTTTTATGACATTGATGCCACACAGAGACAGTAAAAGGAGAAACTACTAAACAACTTGGTAATTAGTGTCCACAATGCCCCCTCAGGCTTTTGAGAGTTCTTTCAAGGAAACATATTTTCCCCATCCATGTCTTCCTCTATATCATTCCTTTGCCAAAATGTTGGTGTAGTGACCTGCCTCCTTGTGTTTACAAATGCTTTTCTTGAACTATCTTGTAAGAGTCACAAAAATGAGGCAGAGTAAATCATCCTTCCCCTGCTCTGAGTCAGAAGGTCATGGGTTCAAGGACCACTTCAGAGACTTGAGTACATAATCTAGGCTGATACTTCAGTGCAATACTGAAGGAGTACTGTAATCCGATGTGTCATCTTTCGGATGAACCGCGATCCCACCTACACCTTTGGGTAGACACACAAGATTCCAAGGCGCTATTCGAAGAGCAGGGGAGTTCTCCCAGTGTCTTGACCAATATTTATTCCTTAACCAACATCACTCAAACAATCTAATTGGTCATTCATCTCATTGCTGTTTGTGAGATTTTGCAACGTGCAAATTGTCTGCTGCGTTTCACTATATACAACAGTGACTACACATCAAAAGTAATTGACTGTGAAGTGCTTTGCATCGTCCTGGGGTCATGTAAAGCACTATATAAATGCAAGTTCTTCTTTAGTGTTATGGGCAAAGCAAGGAAGTAGGACTAACTGGATAGCTCAAAGATCAAGCACGGGTATGATGGGCTGAACGGCCGCCTCGTGTGCTGTATGATTCGATGATTCTTTTCACTGAATAAGCTCGGAGTGGTTTGTAACACCTTCCTCTCGCGGCATAACCAAAATCAAAGCGTCTCTTGGGGAAAGCTCATATTCAACCTCTGCACCACAATGCAAGTTACACCATCGTAACACACACAAAAAACAAGCACCCAGGACATTATTTTTGCCAGATGGCATTTCAGATTCTCCTCTGCAATCTTAAAAGATGTAGAAAATTCATGGAGATGACTTTCACCAACTGAGAATCACTTTCTCGGAGGAAACCTGCAGCAGTTGCCCTTCCACCTGGTCTGCTGAAGTATTGTCTTTGCAAGCTCCTTCATGTTGAGTTTTCCATCATTCTTCTAATTCAGTAAATTACTTATTCCCTTCTGCTTTATCAGGCAGAAAGGGCAAAAGTACTTCAGCTCACACCTCACTGTTGCATACAAGGCATCCCAAATTTGGGGACTGAATTCCACTGGCAGTAGAGACCAGATTTCCTGCCTCCAAATAGAAAGGAAATTCTTGCACGATTTAAGTTGACATTTAGAATCTGTTGCATAAAATACCGGATACTTGAAGTCATGTGTGTTAATGGATGGAACAGTTTATTGGATGCCATGTTATGATCAACCCAATGTCCACAATTTTCCAGTGAATTATTAATTTTTGCTATAGAACAGTGAGGAATAATGCTAATCAAAAGTCAAAATGAGGATTTTTTTTCATCAACCTAGTGTTTGAAATGTATTAACAAATTCATTCTTATGCTTAAGCATTTCAAAACTAAACTATTGAGAGATTCACTTAAGTAAAGTTTCTGTGTGCATGTGTGAATTACATAAACTCTGCACGTAGAGTAACAACTAACTTTCCTAAACCAAGAGAAATAATCACAAGTTGGCAAAATTAGAGGCTTGCGGTACCCCCGTCCCCAAAGTCTGCTGGAGTTTAACTGGCTAAAATAATACAGGTTACCAGCACTGGCGATCTTTCTGCTGATTATTCAACCAGGAACAACATATATGTTAAGGAATTGGATAGCCAGATTATCTGGAGCTGAGTGAGAAGAACCCTTCCTGGTTCCATCAAATAAACCAGGCTGCGTGGTCAGTCATCAGTGGTGCCCTGGAGTAGCTTGGTCCTGCCTGGTCATAGAATCATAGAAATTTACAGCACTAAAGGAGGATATTTCAGCCCTTCGTGTCCGTGCTGGCTGACCAAGAACTATCAAGCCTAATCCCACTTTCCAGCTCTTGATCCATAACCCTGTAAGTTACGGCACCTCAAGTGCACATCCGAGTGTTTTTTAAATGTGGTGAGGGTTTCTGTCTCTACCTTTCAGGCAGTGAGTTCCAGACCCCCCACCACACTCTGGGTGAAGAACTTTACCCTCATATCTTCTCTAAACCTCCTCTTCCCCTCCCCCTTCCATTTACTTTCAATCTATGCCCCCTGGTCGGGTTAAAAAATTACCAAATGTGCTACAAATAATTTGTTTTATCCTAATCTGCCATCACCGTGTCGGCTTAATTACAAATGTTGTCATAGAAATATGGCCCTGTCCATTCGGAAGGAGGATACCATTCATTGTTCATTTGCCAGCTGATAGATACAGGTTTGAGCTTACACTGGAACAGATGGGCAGTATAAAACAAGTGACTGCACTTCAAAAAGTAATCCCGTTCACTAAAAATCATTTTAGGACATCCTGAGGACATAAGATGCTATATAAAAGCAGTTGTTTCTTCCTTCTCACACAGGTTGATGCTTCTTGGATTTTTATCTTTGAAAGGTGGGAGTTCAGATGTTTGGATATGTGCAGCAGGCTAAACCCAATCTCTCTTACCCCCTCCCTACCCTACCATGATCTTTCCTAGCCAAGGAGTGGGCGGAGGCCTGTTTCTAGGCCTCTGCCAGTTCAGCTCTGTAATCAGTTACTAAAAGGTTCGTGAGTATTTGAAAAAGCATTTCACGCAGTAGAAAAACTTCCCACAAGTAAATGAGATGAATAACCAGTTAACTGACTTTTTAGTAAGTGTATACACAGCTCATTTACCTTCTGGTGACGCTGGTTGAAAAAGAATTGTTGGTTACGTCATTTGGAGAATTGTCTCCTTTTCTCCAAATAGTGCAGCGAAACAGACAGGTGGGACCTTGTGTTTTATCTATAGGAGTAAACTGCCAGCAATGCAGCATTCCCTCAGTACTGCAGTGGCGTCCAACCTAGGTTATGTGCTCCAGCACCTATTGTGGGACCAAACTCTCAAACTTCTGACCAAAGATATGAATACTAACAACTGAGCCAAGTTGACGCATTCAAATCTACTGGTCATTCATTGTTCCCCCTCCCTCGGTGAAGAGGTTTACTGGTCTCTGCTAAGTGATGCTCCACAACAACATAGTTAGATCAGAAATTTGATGTATGATGAATTGCAGGCATGAACCATGTTGCAATACACATTGGAGCTTTTAATGCACAGTCCACCATATCACCCAAGCCTTCTAAATCCTAACGTGAAGTACTGCGATTTAAAAAAAAAACTATATTTTCTTTGCCTATGTAAGTATATCACTGCAACAAATAGACATATATACTGTTATAGTAAATAGACATCTATCCATGAGATGACCATCTCTACTGTGTAGTTTTATACATTCTTCAGTGATCTTTGATGTGCTATATTTATGTTTAGTTGACCAGTATATTTAATGTTGATATTTTTGCAGCATTTCCATCTCCACTTTTATCTCTTGTTTATCATTGAAATGGTTTACTTTAGTGAGTGTCACATAGTTTATGGCTACTTGATTGGAAGTGCGTAGTTTCTGCTTTTATTTCTATTTGTCCTATCTCTTGGGTGAAACTATTAGTGTGACTTTGGCTGATTTTATTTTGTTATTTATAAGCTTTTTTCCTTATTTCATTAAATGTACAGTTACATCGCACATAATAGGTAATTAATAGGAAATTGCACATTGCTTCTTTCACTTATTTTCTGGATTTTTTTTTTAAGGTGCTGGGTTCAACAAATGGAGAGCTTAACACAGATGATCCTACGGCAGGACACTCCAATGCACCCATCACAGCCCCAGCAGAGATTGAAGTGGCAGATGATACAAAGTATGAATTTCTCCTAATTTTCAACATAATTACTTTATATATGTGAATATTAAGCAAAAGTAAGTCCTGAATAACTATACTTTGACTGCACAAGTGATGCAGCATAGCTTATGATGTAAGCTAGAGGTATCATAGAATCGTAGAAATTTACAGCACGGCAAGAGGCCAGTTTGGCCCATTGTGTCCGCACTGACCAACCAAGAATTGTATCCAGCCTAATCCCACTTTCCAGCTGTAGCCCTGTAGGTTACAGCACTTTAATGCATATCTCAGTATTTTTTTTAAGTGGTGAGGGTTTCTGCCTCTGCCACCCTTTCTGGGTGAAGAAATTTCCCCTCATATCTCCTCTAAACCTCCTCCAAATTACTTTAAATCTATGTCCCCTAGTTGTTGATCCCTCCGCCAAGGGAAACTGGTCCTTCCTATTCACTCTATCCAGGCCCCTCATAATTTTATACACCCCAATCAGGTCTCCCCTCAGCCTCATCTGCTCTAAAGAACAGACCCAGCATCTCCAATCTTTCCTCATAGCCAAAATTCTCCAGTCCAGGCAACATTCTTGTAAATCTCCTCTGCACCCTTTCCAGTGCAATCCCATCTTTTCTGTAATATGGTGACCAGAACTGCACACAGTACTCCAGCTGTGGCCCAACCAGTGTGTTATACAGTTCAAGCATAACCTCCTTGCTCTTGTATTCCATGCGTCGACTAATAAAGGCAAGCATTTCATATGCCTTCTTAACAACCTTATTTACCTGGCCTGTTACCTTTAGGGATCTGTGGACCTGCCCTCCAAGGTCCCTTTGTTCCTCTATACTTTTCAGTGTTGTACCATTTAACATGTATTCCGTTGACTTGTAAGACCTCCCCAAATGCATTACCTCACATTCCATTTGTCACTGTTCCGCCCACCTGACCAGTACATTAATAACTTTCTGCAATCTGCAGCTTTCTTCTTCATTATTAACCACACAGCCTATTTTAGTATCATCTGCAAATATCGTCTTCGAAATCCCAACCTTCAAGTCCAAGTCATTGATATATACCACAAAAAGCAAGGAGCCCAGCACTGAGCCCTGCGGAACCCCACTGGATACAGCCTTCCAGTCTCAAAAACATCCAGCAACCATTACCATTTGCTTCTTGCTTATGAGCCAATTTTGGATCCAACTTGCCACTTTGCCCAGGAACCCATTGGCTTTTACTTTCGTGACCAGTGTGCCATGTGGGACCTTAACAAGAGCTTTGCTAAAATCCATATACACTCCATCATACGCACTGCCATCATCGACCCTCCTGGTTACCTTCTCGAAAAATTCAGTCAAGTTAGTCAGACACGACCTTTCCTTAACAAATCCATGCTGACTGTCCTTGATTAATCCATGTCTTTTCAAATGAAGATTTATCCTGTCCCTCAAGATTTTTTTCAATAATTTTCGCACCACTGAGGTTAGGCTCACTGGTCTGTAATTACTCTGTCCCTTTCTCCCTTTTTAAACAAAGGTACAACATTAGCTGTCCTCCAGTCCTCTGGTACCACACCTGTAACCAGAAAGGACTGGAAAATGATGGTCAGAGCCTCTGTTATTTCCTCTTTTGCTTCTCTTAACAGCTTGGGATACATTTAATCAGAGCCTGGGAATTTATCCACTTTCAAAGCTGCTAAGCCCCTTAATACTCACTCTGTTTATCTTGTCTAATATTTCACACTACTCCTCCCTCATTGCAAAGTCTGCATCACCCCTCTTGTGAAAACAGATGCAAAGTATTGATTAAGAATCATATCCACATTTTCTGCCTCCACACACAGATTTCCTTTGTGATCTCTAATGGGCCCCACTCTTTCTGTAGTTATCCTCTTGTTCTTAATGTATTTATAAAATATCTTTGGTTTTCTCTGATTTTACTTGCCAACATTATTTCATGTTCTCTTTGCTTTCCTGATATATTTTTTTAATTGCACCCCTGCACTTCTTATACTCCTCTCTAGTCTCTGCAGTATTGAGTTCTTGGAATCTGTCATAAGCTTCTCTTTTTTTCATTATCTTACCCTGTATGTCCCTTGACATTCAGGGGGCTCTCGATTTGTTAACCCCACCCTTTTTATTTTAAGGGAATATACTTGCTCTGTACCCTCAGGATCTCCTCCTTGAATGCCTCCCACCGCTCTGACACTGATTTACCATCAAGTAGCCGTTTCCAGTTCACCTTGGCCAAATCCCATCTCAGCTCAGCAAAATTGGCTTTACCCCAATTGAGAACTTTTTTTTCCTGGTCCACCTTTGTCCTTTTCCATAACTACCCTAAATCTTAATGAATTCTGATCACTAGCACCAA
The DNA here is from genome assembly GCF_044704955.1 of Pristiophorus japonicus. NCBI lineage: Eukaryota > Metazoa > Chordata > Chondrichthyes > Pristiophoridae > Pristiophorus > Pristiophorus japonicus. Next base: position 22,948,484 of record NC_091994.1, read on the forward strand.
AATGCTCTCCCACTGATACCCCTTCCACCTACCCCTCTTCATTCCCTAAAATCCAGTCCAGAACCGCCCCCTTCCTTGTCGGGCTTGTTGCTGGCTAAAGAAGTTCTCCTAAATGCATTTTAGGAATTCCGCACCCTCTCTACCATTCACACTACCCTTTTCCAGGTTAATGTTAGGGTAGTTGCAATCCCCCACTATTACAGCTCTATAGTTTTTGCAGTTTGTCCACATATTTGCTCTTTATCTCCCTCTCACTGTTTTGGGGTTTATAATACATGTCCAGCAGTGTGATTGCCCCTTTTCTGGTCTTCACCTCAACCCATATGGCCTCATTTGATGACCTCTCTAACATATCACTCCTTCTCACAGCTATAATTGTTTCTTTAATTAATACTGCGACCCGCCCCCCCCCCATGATGACTCATTGCCTTGGTGCTGAAGTGGATTGTATTGAAGTTGTGATGAAGGTCCATCCATTACACCTGTCAAATTTAAGCTTTTTAACATTTCTCACAAAAATCACATTTTGGCAAAACTATTACTTTAGAGCATCTCTGCTTTCCCATTTAAGTTTTTTTTTGAAGAATTGAGAATTCTTTTAAGAATCGTTGTGTAATATCACACATTATTCCTCAGTTGTGGGTGTGTATAGCGGTGGTCTGGAATAACCCAAGCTTTGATTCTTCCCTTCCCACAAGTCGATACAGTCAGCAAAATTTAAAGATGGCTGTTGTATATGGATATATTCTGCTGAGGCTCTAGTGAGCACACATTTTTAACAGTGGAGTAGGATTTACTTTGCTTCTGTCTTGTCAAGAGAGTGTTTGATGCTAATATTCAGTGCCCAAGATAAAAACATGTTCCATTCTCTTGCACTCATGTTGGTTAATACAAAGAAAATTGAATTTATTTAGGCCTACAAACCTGCATTTCCTCTGTTCATGTGGATTTATCGTCCATAAATATATCACCACCCATAAATATTTTTGCTTGATAACCAGAAATAATATCCTTCAGTCAGAGATCCACTATATGCATTTTTTTCTTTTGGCCATTACCAGACAACTTCTGTCATCTTCATTGCCAGTAGCACTGCTGCAGAAAGGAGAAAATCCGATGGTGTTTTGGTAAATCTAGTGGAGCTATAACTCCTGGCTGCTACCAGCAGGAAAGTTGTGCCTTTTGGTCAACTAAAACCTTCAGCAGTATCAGGGGTGACATTTTTTTCAGCCGTGAAATAATTGTGTTCTTTTTTTTTTTTAAAAGGTGCTGTTGTTTCTTCAAGAGGCGGAAGAGGAAAACCATTCAGCGCCATAAGTGACTCTGGAAACTGCTGTGAGACTTACACGTGTGCTCTGCAACTTTCCAGTCATAATAGATTCAGAAATCCATCCCTTTTGTGGCAGGCATCTGCTGTTGTCTAAGATCATGACTTTTCTGCCCAGCGTTTTGGGCTTCTGACATTGGCACTCTTTTCTGCTGTGAAATTCATACTGGTGGACTTGGCAAATGCACCATGCAAAGTTTTTATTTCCTTTTCTGTGGGAATCCACGAAAGCATCGTCTTTGAAATAAACACCCGAAATCTGCATTAAATAGGATTAGTTCTCTCAGTGGGATCAAAACAGCATTGAGTTCAAGTTTTTTTAAAATTCCAGAAAGAAAAAGCAGCAATTACTTCAAGATTTTTGTGGGCTGTTGGTATAATTTGAAACTCGACTCAAGACATGCATCATTCATCTCCAGTGTTATATAATTGCAAGTCATACAATAATTATTTTCCTTTTTTTTTCCCCCTTTTATTTGATCAATATGAATGCGTGGTGTAGTCACTGTCGTTGGGTACTGTTGGGATGGGGAAATGCCCTGTCGGCTTTTCTCATCTTTAATTGCACTTTCGATAACAGTATGTAAGAGCTTTTGGGTCTGATTGTGCAAAAACTGTTTCTATGTACCTTTTTAAGGGAATACAAAAAAACGGTAGGAAACGTAGCATGTTTTTAAATGTAATAATGACAGTATAATGTTTGCAAAATGTAAATGAAGCAGTTGCATTATTAAACTGGGTAGAATTAGGACCTGACAGTTCACAGAAAAAAAAATCTTGTTCAAATTCAGATCTAGTTAGAACTTTTGTGAATCAGGTGGCACTCGGGTCGTATATGAACAGGAGATGGTCATCGTCAGAATTTCAGCAGCTGTACCATTCAAAACCATGCAATAAAGGGGCATGTCAGGCACAATGCATGTGAATGGGCCTTTCTATGGAGGCACTGTTTTATATTGGGTCTCGACAAAGCAACCCAGTTAATAGGGGAAGGTTTTTGTACAGTTGGCTTCTGTCACAGTTATGCCACATAATGAGAGATCAACACTCAGTTTTGTTATCAGTACTCGGAAGAGCACAAAGGTAAGCAAAAAGAGGATCTCTCATTTCAAAGCATTTGTTATTGACAAGTTTACAGCAAAGCACTTTGGAAGGCTTCTAGACGAAATTCTCGAGCTAATTCAACTTGTTGAGCAAGAAGTAGACAAAAGGACTCTGAGAAATCAGTAAGTTTACATTTTAGGCAAGAGCAGTGAGGAAGTAAGTTAGTAGTGATGCAGTCAGGCCTATCGGACAGCAAGGAGAATTCTTCAGGTTTCAAAGACTTTGTTGGAAAGCCAGTGATGTGAGCAGTGACAAAGTACCTCAATTTCTGGATTGGGAGCCACAGCTGTTTAAAGTCTCAACTAGGACAGAAATTAATTTGAAGTAAATCTTGATTTCAAAGGCAACTCCCAGCTTTACCAATTGCTTTCATTGTGCTGTACGCTGTTCATATAGCCACATTTTTGGTGTGTCGGAACCACAAAGATTTTATGCACAATTTTATTTTGAAAATCCATTGTTTTTACTTCGAAGTACATTTCGTTTTCAATCTTACACCATTTTAGAACCCTCTAAAATTTCCCTTTTTATTTTAAGGCTGCAGGTTTTTCTCAGGAAATTAGGGTACTTAAAATGGACCCCTGACAAGACTGGGCTATTTACTAATTATCCATCTCAATAGATTCTTGGTAACTATAGGTACAAGTAAATCTTGGGTTACAAACTTCTACCGAGAGTGAACCATTTGTGTCCTGCACATAACTAAGCTTATAGGTTACGTCCTTTACTGTGAGTTATCTTTACAGAAGCTGTTTTCATTGGTGCAGTACCTAGCAAGAGGTCCATTTCTGGTGCAGAGAAACACTCATCCACAACCATGTGCAACATTTTCTTTGTGTAACATTCAATTTTTAGTTGGTTAATCATTTTTTGAATGCTTAAGTGTTGTTGTGGATAGTGTCCATTTGCCAATGAGGTATAAGGAGGGCAACACAGAAACAAAAGGGTTTGGCAATGTTAGCCCATGAGCTCCTGTTACCAGGTCTCCAGGTAAACATTGTTTGATACGCTTGCATCCTAATATATTAATCAAGAAACTACAGTACTGTGTGTGATGGTTTTTGTATGGATAAAAACTGAAGTAATAAATTAATTTTTTTGCATTATTTTTTTCCGAAGTATCATTGACTATTCAGAGGGTTAGTTTGGCCAATATAGTTAAAGCGCTCCTGAAACCTAATTTGCAGATGTGTCTGGTCTTTTCCACATGTGAAAATATGAAGACATTTGAGGTGAAAGTTATGATTATTGTATTTTTCTTAAATAATGTTGAGCTTTGTGTTCACATATCTTGTGGACTATTACAAATTTTTCTGAAAATGGAGAATTCAACATGTCAGAGGTGTGAGACTGCCCAAAAGTTTTTAGGTGAGACTAGTATTGCACAGTTGTATTTTTATTAAATTCCCACCCCTAAAGTATAAACTAATTTCACAGATATTAGACCTGTCCTGAGAGAAGGCAGAACTGATTTTGTAACTGCCTAAAACATGCACTTTTCATACTGGTGATCTCAGTTCAGCACAGCCAAAGTTTAATTTCCCTTGGACAGAAAATTATGGAGTCAAGTGCTGCACAGAGACTATCTTTAAAAATATAAACCTAATGCTTGGTGGGCTGTTGACGGTCATACCTTATTTTAATACTTATTGCTGTATATAGACTTTCAAAAATTTATGTGAGCAGTTTAAGCTGCCAGAAATGACCAAGAGTTTGACTGTGAATCATCTCCATTTCCAATTAAATGGATAGAAAGAGGAGTTACAAAAAATGTCATGGTAGCACAGTGGTATCACCAGCATGCCAAGCAATGTTTTGCAAAATTCATCCGCTGCCTTTTCTGCTAGGATGGGTCTGTTATTGGCTGGAATGCAATTATCATCATGATATTATTGTGAAGATTAAAATGTATATTGATGTTTAGGTTCAGATTTCGTGACATTTGTGATCAAACCCATACTACTCCGAATGGCAGCGCACCCGAAAAGGTTGGACCATGCATTCTGTAACCTGCCCAGTAATTTAACACTTACTTGACACAAAATGGTCCCTATCCACAACAAGCACATGAGCAATTTTATTATGCTGTCATTAATTTTGGTGACTGTAATAAGTGAAAAGAACCAAATAAAGGGAATACAAGCAATTCATATTTGTGTATTTGTATTTTTTATTCATTCAGATTTAAAATTCCTTGCTGTCAACTAAACTTTCTGAAATGTTACAAAAGCATCAGGTAAGGGTAAATATTTACGGTAATTGGCTACCTTTTGCATTGTACTATTTAGTACAAAACTAGCACACACAAGTTGTTTACATGGGGCATGTGTATCATTTGTAAGAGATGGTGAGAAGTATGTTATTCTAGTCAACTAAGATGTTAGATGAATGAATATGCTTCCTCCTTCACTGACTCAGCTTGTCCTACTCTTTAAAAAATCAGTCCCTGTGCTGTGGTGAGCATGTAACTTAACCAACTTACACCCATGTAGACTTAATGCTGAGATCTGCCATTAAACATATAGTGCCAGCAGTGAGAGATTTTTTTTTAACCTGTTGTGTACTGCAGCAACCATAGCACAACTACAGTGCATCATTTGTGCTTGAGAATCAGTTGATATTTTGTTACTGTATTTCAGATTTTTTTCATAAGTTTTCACATTAGTTTGAGTTTATGCAAATTAATATTCTCCCATTTTTCTTCAAATAGTACTTTATGGGTAATGTCTTCATATCGTTCGAGGTACAGGATAAATAAATAGGGATGTAACTTACCCCAGTCAGGGATGATTCTTCGGTACATTAAGAATGCTAACATCTGCAAATCTCATCAATTTGACTCATGTTTATTTTGTTCCATAATTTCACAGCTTGTTTGATGCCATGCTGTACATAGTAATTGTGGAGAGAGAGTAGTGATTGCTTGGTTGTATGAATATTCAGCACGGGTGTTTCAAGCAAGGGAGGTATTTTCTAGAATAGAACTATGTATAGTGTTTGTGAATGTTAAACTGAAGAGTTCCCTGTATCTGTGGTTTAGATGGTTGTTAAAGGTTACATTGCACTATTTGAAGAGCAGTGAGTTCTCCCAGTGTCCTGGCGATACCAGCAAAAGAAAAACCTGGTTAACGAGTCATCCATCTCATTGCTGTCTGTGGGATGTTGCTTAAGCGGAATGATTGCTATATTTCATTTGTATTTTTCATGTCGACTCAAATTTTCTACATTGGAATTTGCTATCTTCTGGATTTCAAATATTCATCAGCTTCAGAAAATTCCTTTCCCATAATCAATTATCATAGCCTGTACTTTCCTAGATTGCAGGTTCTGTCACAGGTTGAAACAAAAAGGTAGCAGATTTGGCTGTGGTAGCACTCTTGTCTCCGAATGAGAAAGTTGTGCGTTCAAACCCCATCAAGAGATTTGAGCACATAATCTGGGCTGGCACTTCAGTGCAGTACTGAGATGGTGCTGTACTGTTGGAGATGCGATTTTCAGATGAGCGATTAAATTGAGGCCGAAGCAAAAGATCCCATTTTTTGTTGAGCAGAGGAGTTCTCCTGATGTCCTGGTCAACATTTGTGTCTCAACCAACACCACCAAAAAGAGATTATCTGGTCATTATCTCATTGTTGTTTGTGGGACCTTTTGGCTGCTGAGTTCCTACATTATAACAGTGACTATACTTAAAAAATACTTTGGCTATGAAGAGTTTTGGGATGTTCTGAAGGGGATTATATAAATGCAAATTATTCATAATTAACAAAAGATTAAAGAGAGAAAATATCTGTGAATTGAAGAGTTGATAAAATTGAAGTTTGCTCCAATGGTGAATCTCCAAGGTCTAAGACACTTCAGTTCACTAGTTTTTGGAGCATGTGGTTAATTCTAAGCTGGATAGATATGTTGATATTGGATGATGGCAATTTCCCTCCCCACTTCCCTTCCCCAGTTAATTAAATGCAGCCCCAAGGAAGGGCAAGGCCAAATATGTCAAATGATTTTCTTTGCCAATTAAATGCGTACTGTTTATTATTGTTGATATTCTTAAACCTTTTAAACCAATATTGCTCCTGGATAGTTTCTTTTCAACCACTTGTTAAAACTTTTTAAAAATATTTTGATGTCAAGATAACTTTCAGAAATACCTACCTTTTTGATAACATCTAACCAATCTTGGAATAAGATTTGGCCAAGTATGTAATACAGCTGATCAAAACCCTGACCTTGCTTGATGGATACTTCTCCAAGAGAAAAGCAACTGGGTCGATTTCCCAGTCTCCGAGAGCTTTCATAAAATGACTAGATAAGCTCGAGCTCCTCAGCCTTGAAAAGATACATCACAGAGAAGACCATATAAAAACTTCTAAGATACTTCATGGAATAGTTCACCCGAACCAATGTTTTCTGATGTTGCCAGGACAAGAGAGCACAGCTTCGGGGAGATCAAAACTGGAATGTCTTGCCAGGAAAGGTGATGTCATGATGCTCCAAAAGGATAAAGTGACCTTTTTCCTCCAAACCTGCCATGTGATGATGCAGCCAACTGTATTCCACTTGTGCCCTGCCTCAGATCAGCTAACTCTCATTTTAAAGTTGTAACCATTTCCATTTGTGTGACTCAGCACCACACCTTGTGTATTTAACCATTGAAGCATTAGAGGACTGTTCTGACTTTGCATTTCTTGTGAGTAGTTCTAGAGTTATGAAAACTACTAAATACTTACGGGTTGAAATTCGGTCCCGCCGTTTTTGAGGCAGTGTCACTGGCTGAGTGCTGATTTTAACGGCAGGCAGTAGGTGCCACCTCAAACTGCAATATTCAATGTTGTCACCCAATGATGAGAGCAGTACTAAAAGTGGCATTGCACACTCATCCCGGGCGCCAATGGAGTGGCATCTCAGGAGGCCTACAGAGTTTCGCGACCGTAGGCTGCCAGCATGCGAGTTTGAAAAAAAAAAGCTTTGCACACTTCCCCACTGGTCCCATTTAATACCTAAATGCTAAAAAAAAACACAAACACTTACCTTCATCTCTGCCCTGGGATCCCTGATGTCCCACCACCTTTCCCAGACTGTACGGACGCCTGCCAGTAAGGCCAGCGTACTCACCAAATATTGCATTGGCGGCGGCAAGAGAGTGTTGCACGCTCGATGACATCCCCACGTGGGTGGCGGCCGAGCATGCAGCGGTACGTCTTGCCACTGCCCCCAACTAAATTTCCTGACAGCCCAGGAACCCGGTTGCCGCCAATGGCAAGTACTTAGCCGGCCCTCTCCGGCGGTAACAGACGGCGTAAGAAACCGAATTTCAACCCCATAGTGCTGGAAACGGGTGACTCGAGACCATGACCATTTTTTTTAAACTGCCATTTTAAATGATATGAAAATACCCAGAGATAGTATAGCAAAAATAATGTTCTGGATGGAGTATTTCTACTTGGTATAAAGGCCAGTGGCAAAGTAATGGGGAGTGTGTGAAATAGAAAATCACATGATTGCAGTTAGGGGATTTTCTTCAGTGAAATATTGGGTCATAATCAAACACTGGGAAAATGTTCCATTCATTAGCAATTGACGTCATTTGCCTTAATGAGCACAAAATAATGATCCAGTTGACTGGCCAAAAAGATTAATTCACAATTATTCTAAATTCTTGGAGCTCTACTTAAATAGCAATTTGCACAGCTGTAAGTTGTTGGGGGTCACTGAGAAACTAGTTACACGTATAATGTTAATTGTTTTAATATGACTAGGAGCTGTCTAAAATTGCTCTGTAGTCAACAAGTGTCAAGTGTTCGGTAACAAATTCCCCCCCCCCCCAACCCGTGATCAAATGAATGGGAAATGCTAACCATGGAATACTGTTTTAGGATTGTTTCTTCTGAACTCTTTCTTGTCATCTTAGCAGAAATGTTTGCATGACTGTTCTCTTAGCAATTGTACAGCATAAAGCATGGGGATGAACAATATTTACAAGCATTGGTATCTCTATAAATAACAATTTATATCATAAAATTAATTTCTTAGTGGAAATTAATAAAATTAATCCATCCATGGCCAGTGTGACCTTCCTTGCTATCTTGCACTCAGCAGGAGTCCACAAGGAAGTAGGAAACGCGAGAAATCAGTCAGTGTAGGCCACTCGGTTACCCACCGGCACAAATAACATTGGCGAATGTCTGGGGGAAGATATACAGACTGTCCTCTGACACTTTAGAGCTGAAAAAGCAAGAGGACCAAAATCTAATAACTTCTGAAGAACACAAACATTCTGAACTCTTAATGCTGCATGTTTATTCGGAGGTCAGAGTGAGCCTAGTGTTTCCTGAATTCAAACCTCCAAGTAACCCCCACTTCTGGAGTGGGTTTCAGAGGAGGACTGATTCAATGGTAGTTCAATGGAAACAGCATCTGTGTTAGACGTGGTTCAGTCAGTTGCACACTCGCCTCTGACTCAGAAGATTGTGGGTTCAAGTCCCCCTCCAGAGACTTGAAACACATCTAGGCTGACACATTAGTGCAGTACTGAAGCAGTGCTGCGTTGTCGGATGTGCCATCTTAGCCGAGGCCCCATCTGCCATCTCAGGTGGACTTAAGAGATCCTGTGATACTATTTGACGAGCAGGAGAGTTCTCCTGAGTGTCCTGGTCTGGTTAACATTTAGTTCTCAACCAACATCACTAAAACCAGTTGCATATAGGACCTTGCTGTGTGCAAATTGGCTGTCACGTTTCCTCCATTTGCTACACTTCAAAAGTACTTAATTGGTTGTGAAGTACTTTGCAACATCCTGAGGCTGTGAAAGGCACACTTTTTTTTACTTAAGGCGCTGAAATTCTTTGTTGCTAATAGTAAAAGATTTGGTGTGACCCGCTTTCTGTACACAACTTTTTCTGTAAAATTATTAGTGGGTGGAATTTAACTCATACGAAGTTTAGGAACACAAAAAGGCCATTAGACTTAATAATCCATTCTCTTTTGAGATTCATCCCCTCCTGCCTACCTTCCCTTCTCTTCAGAAACTCATTCAATTCGTCTATTGTTATTGGTGCTTTGTCCCAACACATTGTATTCAAATTTTTTATCTCATCGACAAATCCCTCCAAGGCCCCACCCTATCTCTGCAACCTCTAACCCCCTTTGGTTACTTGACTCCAGTGTCTTATCAGCCCCCTCTCTCTTCCACAATGTACACCTTGAGGGGATGGGAAAGGAATGCTGGCCTTGCCAGCGATACCCACATCCCGTGAATTAATAAATTTTAAAAAAAAATGTTTTTTAATCTGTGGCAGAGCCTTCTGTCATCTTGGCTCTACGTGCTAAAGTCCCTTCCTACTTACACATTTTAAAAGCCTCCTCAAAACTTATCTCTTCAACCTTGCTCTCAAATCTCCCATAGCTAATGCTCAATATCTATTCTCTGTGAAATGCCTTGGAACCATTTTTATTAAAATGTTCTATTTATGTACAGGTTGTCTCTTGAACCTGTTTGTACTGTCTGCCTTCAATGCCTTTCCCTGGTAACTTACTCTGCAATTCTATTGCTCTTTGGAGAAAAAGTTCATCTTGAGTTTTGTTCATTCTTGTCGTCATCATAGGTGGTCCTTTGAACGAGGATGACTTGCTTCCACATGAGTTCACAGATGTTTCAATGAAGGACCTGATATTCCAGTCCTGAACTCCAGTTGAAAGGGAAAAAGATGCCTATGCGTGGATTTTTTTTTATACGTGTAGTCACCGTTGCACAACCTTTATCCAGTGGCAAGGGTTAACCAGGACGACTGGAGACCTGCTCTGCTGCACAGACCTAGTGCACGTACATCGCAGTGTGGGCTGGCCCGTGCTGCCCCTGGGCCCTCGGCTCTTCTGGGCCCCTTACCCTCATTTGCGGTACCTCCACCACGATCTCTCGCTGCTCCTCTGCCACAAACATTCGCCGCACCTCTGCCACGATCTCTCAGCGCTCCTCCACCACAAAACATTCGCCACACCTCCGCCACGATCTTCCACCGCACCTCCGCATCAAACATTCGTCGAACCTTCGCCACAATCACCTACTTACTGAATCTCAGCCACGATCCCTCAACACTCCTCTGCCTCGATCACTCGCCACACCTGCGCCCACAACCTTTCCGCTCCTCTGCTGAAGCTGGGCCCGGCCGATGCTCCTGCCCGCACTCCAAACAGCGACATGGGTACTAATGGCGTCACCCAATCGCCCGCCTCGAAGCCGTCGCATACCTGGACCAGCTCGCGTTGGAAGCCTTGTAACTCTCCTACGAACCTGCGTCCTAATATCTGGATTTTCATAATTTACCCATTCAGGTTTTGCAGCTGGTGTCATTGTGAGGTTGTGCAGTGAACATATGTTGACACAAGTGGTTATATTCACATGCTTTGAAAGGCTACAGGATAAATAATCACATCATTTCTATAGGATTATGAAACACGTTAAGGGACTGCACCAATGAAGTTTTCCAAAAGAAATTGAAGTTTTACTCTACAGTCTGGCAGTTCCTAAAGTCCAACATTCATTCAGCTTAGACTTGTGCCTTTTTGTGTTTTTTTAAACCTGCTAATGATTCTACACACCTGGATAATTGTGGTGATCGCACCATTCCCATTCTTTGTTCAAGAACACTGGTGTTTAGCTGCAGCAAAAATATCATCATAGGCAGTCCCTCAGAATCGAGGAAGACTTGCTGTCATTCTAAAAGTGAGTTCTCAGGTGACTGTACAGTCCAGTACAGGAATTACAGTCTCTGTCACAGGTGGGACAAACAGTCGTTGAAGGAAAGGGTGGGTGGGGAGTCTGGTTTGCCGCACGCTCTTTCCGCTGCCTGCGCTTGATTTCTGCACGCTCTCGGCGACGAGACTCGAGGTGCTCAGCGCCCTCCCGGATGCTCTTCCTCCACCGGGTGGTCTTGGGCCAGGGATTCCCAGGTGTCAGTGAGGATGTTGCATCTTATCAAAGAGGCTTTGAGGATGTCTTTGAAACGTTTCCTCAACCCACCTGGGACTCGCTTGCCGTATAGGAGTTCCGAGTAGAGCGCTTGCTTTGGGAGTCTCGTGTTGGACATGCGGATGATGTGGCCCGCCCAACGGTGCTGGTCGAGTGTGGTCAGTGCTTCGATGCTGGGGATGTTGGCCTGATCGAGAACACTGCCGTTGGTGCGTCTGTCCTCCAAGTGGATGTGCAGGATCTTGCGGAGGCAGCGCTCGTGGTACTTCTCCAGCGCTTTGAGGTGTCTGATGTATATGATCCACATTTGAGCCATATAGGAGGGTGGGTATCACTACTACCCTGCAGACTATAAGCTTGGTACCTATCTGGCTAGCCGTCAGTCCTTTATGTTTCATCTCGTGTAGAAACAATTCACTGTCTGCAATACATGGGGAAGTCATTCGTAGTTTAATGTAAAATAAGAAACATGGGTGTGTTGGGGATGGAACTATTGACAGTCAAAATTAGAGGATGCTGATCCCATCAGAAATTCCAGGGTCAGTTAATGTAAATAATGCTGGTGGGACAAGAGCAGGAGTCCCCTCAACCTGTGACGATTTGGAGGGTGGAATATGGAAGCAAGCACTTGGAAAAGGGACTGAAAGAGCTGGAGCTAAAGGAGGAAGAAAGCAAACATCTAACTTTTCAAGAGGGTAATATGGATGTGCTGCTGGCTCTAACTGGAGAAAGGAGATGTGCAATAAGTGGAATATCTGAAGGAGCCAACAATTGCAACAGCATCGGCCAGGTGTAAAGAAGTGATTGCGAATGAGACTTATAGCCTCTTGCAGTCAGAAGTTTATTGACTATTAGATCACTAACATAAGATTGAATAATGGGGGAATGAACTGAACCGCAGAGAAGCATAGAGATATTTCCTGAACATAACTTAAAGAGCAATGCTTGATTGTTATCATATTGTACCTTGCTCCTTATCCCAAAAATAGTCACTTGGCAGCAATTGTGTTAGGTATCACTCATCTTGTAATGCATGCTAGCTTATTGACATGTCATAACTTAGATCCTTGATCCCTTACACCTACTAATGCTACCATCCATTCCATGAATCCTGACTGATTGTGACTGCACGACCACTGTGCAGCAGTTAATTATAATTCTGCATTTCTCCTGTAGAAGAAGACAGCACATAATGCCAGGGAATATCCTACCATCTGGGGAAGTCGTACCAACATCTGACATTTGACAGCACACAAAGTGGCTGCAATGGCCATATTTGACTCCTACTCTGGCTTAGCAGTTTGGGATGGAGATGTGGGAGCTTCTGTGTCTTCAGTGGGTTTGTGACAGCATTTTTCTCGTTAGTGTTTCTTATTAAAAGTTTTTTTTTGTATTCAGTCTATTCACTAGTCACCAGTTTCTCATAAGAGATCCAATGCTGTAGCTGCTGAAGATAGAATGTGGCTCAAGCACACCATAGTCCCCTCTACTTTTGGCGACCACTCACCCACCCTGTCATTTACGCTCTCCCTTGACCTCAGCAGTCCAGAAGCCACTCCCCCCGCCTCCCCCGTTAACAAAGTAACAGTATAGAGCGTGTAAATAAGGAATTGACATCATGTCAGAGAGCACAAGGAAGCAAATGTGAAAGTGGAGCCTGACGTCGTTGCAGGTAGAGGTGTAAAACATGTGACTTCCTGGCTGCAGAGCAAACAACTAATGCATTTGGGTTCTACTGTGAAGAGAAGGATGCTACTGGAGGATCTGTGTGGACAAGATGTTCGGCAGATGGCTGGCATAGCGGTAGAGTTCACTGCCCAGCTGTGCAGCAAAATCCGAAAGGGGTTCAACTCATTGGAGTGCAGCCTAGAGAAAGTGCAAGACATCCCCTGCTTCTTGAAATCTTCGGGCAAGTCTGTCATGTCAATGCGGAAGCACTGAATAAAGGATTGCAGGACTTGAGAGGTCTTTGGCAACCGCCTTGGCTCCGTGGTAACACTTTCCTCGAGTCAGGAGGTTATCTCAGGATTGCGACGTGCTAGTCAGAGTACAAATTGTAGGATAGCTTGAGGAATGGTGCAAGAGGGTGGGATTCAATTTCCTGGGATATTGGAACCGGTTCTGGGGGAGGTGGGACCAGTACAAACCAGACGGTCTGCAACTGGGCAGGACCGGAACCGATGTCCTAGGGGGAGTGTTTGCTAGTGCTGTGGGGGAGGGTTTAAACTAATATGGCAGGAGGATGGGAACCTATGCAGGGAGACAGGGAAATAAAATTGGGGCAGAAGCAAAAGATAGAAAGGAGAATAGTAAATGTGGAGGGCAGAGAAACCCAAGGCAAAAATCAAAAAGGGCTACATTACAGCAAAATTCTAAAGGGACAAAGAGTGTTAAAAAGACAAGCCTGAAGGCTCTCTGCCTCACTGTGAGGAGTATTTGTAATAAGGTGGATGAATTAACTGCGCAGGCAGCTATTAACAATTATGATATAATTGGGATTACGGAGACATGGCTCCAGGGTGACCAAGGCTGGGAACTGAACGTCCAGGGTTATTCAACATTCAGGAAGGATCGACAGAAAGGAAAAGGAGGTGTTTAAGGAGGAAATTAACACAATAATAAGAAAGGATATTAGCTTGGATGATGTGGAATCTGTATGGGTAGAGCTGCAGAATACCAAAGGGCAGAAAATGCTCGTGGGAGTTGTGTACAGACCACCAAACAGTAGTAGTGAGGTTGGGGATGGCATCAAACAAGAAATTAGGGATGTGTGTAATAAAGGTACAGCAGTTATCATGGGCGACTTTAATCTACATATAGATTGGGCTAACCAAGCTGGTAGCAATGTGGTGGAGGAGGATTTCCTGGAGTGTATTAGGGATGGCTTTCTAGACCAATATGTCGAGGAACCAATTAGAGAGCTGGCCATTCTAGACTGGGTGTTGTGTAATGAGAGAGGACTAATTAGCAATCTTGTGCGAGGCCCCCTGGGGAAGAGTGAGCATAATATGGTAGAATTCTTTATTAAGATGGAGAGTGACAGTGGTAATTCAGAGATTAGGGCCCTGAACTTAAGGAAAGGTAACTTCGATGGTATGAGATGTGAATTGGCTAGGATAGACTGGCGAATGATGCTTAAAGGGTTGACAGTGGATAGACAATGGCAGACATTTATAGATCACATGGATGAACTTCAACAATTGTACATCCCTGTCTGGAGTAAAAATAAAACTGGGAAGGTAGCTCAACCGTGGCGAACAAGGGAAATTAGGGATCGTGTTAAATCGAAGGAAGAGGCATATAAATTGGCCAGAAAAAGCAGCAAACCTGAGGACTGAGAGAAATTTAGAATTCAGCAGAGGAGGACAAAAGGTCTAATTAGGAGGGGAAAAATAGAGTATGAGAGGAAGCGTGCAGGGAACATTAAAAGCTGACTGCAAAAGCTTCTATGGATATGTGAAGAGAAAAAGATTAGTGAAGACCAATGTCGGTCCTTTGCAGTCAGAATCAGGTGAATTTATAATAGGCAACAAAGAAATGGCAGACCAATTGAACAAATACATTGGATCTGTCTTCACTAAGGAAGACACAAATAACCTTCCGGAAATACTAGGGGTTCGAGGGTCTAGTGAGAAGGAGGAACTGAAGGAAATCCTTATTAGTCAGGAAATTGTGTTAGGGAAATTGATGGGATTGAAGGCCGATAAATCCCTAGGGAATGATGGTCTGCATCCCAGAGTGCTCAAGGAAGTGGCCCTAGAAATAGTGGATGCATTGGTCATCATTTTCCAACAGTCTATTGACTCTGGATCAGTTCCTGTGGACTGGAGGGGAGCTAATGTAACACCACTTTTTAAAAAAGGAGGGAGCGAAACAGGGAATTATAGATCGGTTAGCCTGACATCGGTGGTGGGGAAAATGTTGGAATCAATTATTAAAGATGAAATAGCAGCGCATTTGGAAAGCAGTGACAGGATCGGTCCAAGTCAGCATGGATTTATGAAAGGGAAATCATGCTTGACAAATCTTCTAGAATTTTTTGAGGATGTAACTAGTAGAGTGGACAAGGGAGAACCAGTGGATGTGGTTTTTTTGGACTTTCAAAAGGCTTTTGACAAGGTCCCACACAAGAGATTAGTGTGCAAAATTAAAGCACATGATATTGGGGGTAATGTACTGACGTGGATAGAAAACTGGTTGGCAGACAGGAAACAGAGAGTCGGAATAAATGGTCCTTTTCAGAATGGCAGGCAGTGACCAGTGGGGTGCTGCAGGGTTCAGTGCTGGGACCCCAGCTATTTACAATATACATTAATGATTTGATGAAGGAATTGAGTGTAATATCTCCATTTGCAGATGACACTTGCTGCTTGCAAATTGGCTGCTGCATTTGCTACATTACTATAATGACTACACTTTACAGTACTTCATTGGCAGTAGAGCGCTTGAGGATGACCTAAGGTCGTGAACGGCACTATGTAAATGCAAATCTTTTCTTTTTAATATAGAGGGCAGCATCTCAGAGGAACGAAAGGGTCTTTCTATTTCCTCGTGGCCCTTTCTCTTACTGGTAACCAAAATCAACCATAATCCTGTTCCCAGTACTTGAGAAGCTGGTGTATGTGCCTCAGAGGCTTGTTTCTCACATGGCAGCAGCACAGAGTAGCACTTCATCAAGTGTCATGGACAAAGAGTCAACATGTCTCGTATCAGTGCCAGGACTGGGAGATCCTGAGAGAAAAACCACCTCCACCCCGAGAGGCTCATAATATTTTGCAACAGCTATCTACATCTTAAACCCCAGGCCCTCGGGTGGCACATGGAACAAGTGTTCGAATAGACTGAAGGAAAACTTGCCTGACCATCAGGGGTGTGCACCTGCTTCCGATTCTTCACGGAGTCTACATCAGCCATGGCATCATCAGGCTCTCTGGCATCCTCCAGAACATCTACCGTCAGTCCTTTCCTGACTGCCAAGTTGCGAAGCACGCAGCGTAGTACCACAATCCCTGAAATGGTGCTGGGTGCATACTGCAAGACAACACTGGATCTATTCTGACATTCCTTTTAGCATGCCATTGGCTTGTTCAATTCTTGTCCTTGTCTTCCTGTGCGCTTCATTGTAGTTTTCCTCTGTGTTGTGGAAAAATATTTCCGAGACTGTGTAATATATAAAGAGAGGTTTATTAAATTGGAGACAAAGCTTTGGGAGAAGTGTTCGAGACCCCTGTCTCTGAACCAGCTTCTCAATTTGGTATCTCCAGTGAGGTTCTTTTATCTTACAAATTACGTCACTTTACATCACATGCTTTAGCACTAGTCCTTAAGTCTAATCATCGCATTACAAGTTTACAAAGCTTTTCATACAATTACTATCCAAGGCTGAGCTCTTGATATAAACCATCCTCGCATTGTGACAGGGCATTATAAACAAGTGCAGGCTTTTTGGCACTGGTATAGACAAACATACCCCCACTTATCTCTCCAGTCGTTCATTAGCTCACTTTCCTATCTCCATAACTCAAGGTCAGCATACCTTGAAGTCTAACTGTGTTTTTTTATATAAAGCATAATGCATCAGTATTGTCCCTTACAAAATTCATTAAAGGGGAAAATAAAAACAAATGTTTGGTCCCGTATACTAGTCAAGTATATGTCCAAAAATCCGCTCCAACACTGGCCGTCCTAAGAAGAGGCATCATGCTCTGGGAAGTAGCAGGAATCCCTTGTTACCCAGCAACCATCCTGCTCTTTGCCCCTGCTGTTGAAATGGAGCTGAATCACTAGGCTGCTGAACTATCAGAAGCATCATGACAGCTCATGAATCTGTGTGCAAAATACTACTTGTCAATGCAAGTGAGCTCCTGATTAGAGAACAGAAGCCTTTGGGGTTTGCAATTTGAGTTGTATGATGCCACATGGCTGCAATCAATAGCCGAGACAACCCTTGAGAATTTGGCAATTCAGAAAAATTTGGTGGCTATCTCAATCATCTGCGTGGGAGCACTATCAAATTATATAAAACGAGCTAACTCAGGAAAGCGGGCATTGGTGATGGGCCTTATATAGGAGTGCACAGCAAATTGGCCAATCTGTCAAAAGGCCCTTGTGGCTTCCTGGAATGAGCCCAAGATGTAAAAGTGGTAGCCGTGGTCACTTTCTGTGCTGCTGCAAGTGCTGTGGACCTCAGTTGCAGATCTGACTGCAGCAAAGAACAGAGCTCCTCCAAAGCTTCATGACAAAATCATAACATGAGACAGAACTGGGAAAGATCCCAGAAAGTGTGCCTATAGGTTCTGCTGGATGGGTAATGATGGGATGGTCTGGTTCTCCTCTTCCTCCAATAACATAGATTATGTAAAGTGGGACATATTTCAAATGAGAATCCCATTGTGCAGCCTCCATTCCTAGCCAAGTAGTTGTATTGATATAAAATACTTTCCAAGGGACAGGCTTCCCGTTAATGTCAGTAAAATTTGCTTTTGCAATGCTTGCACTGAGTCCCAAGGTATGACCAAAGGTCTTCACAAGCAGTCTTAGTTGAGCAGTGTCCTTTAACTAACTAAGTGCTTCCGCCTTGATGAACAGGTCCTGGCAAACTAGCTTTTAAACAATGGTGCGCATTCTCAAGGGTAGATGGGAAGGAGGAAGTCACAGAATTTAGGGTGGGTGACATCATCCTGTCCGAACACAGTCTCTTGCATGTGGCTGTTACTTTGAGAGCAGGCACTTCCTCAGCACAGCCTGACAATTGAATGCAATTTTTGCCAAAGCATTTCTCCAGTGAAGCCTCAGTATAAATCAGCCCCATCAGAAATTCCTAGCCTTGCAAATATGTAACTGCCAACTTACGCATTCCCCACCCCTCCTCAAGCCTCAAGGATTTTGGGGCCTCAAATTTTTCCCTCAAACTATGCAAGACCAGGGCAAAGGTCACAAGTACATCTTTTACTTACATCCTGAAAAATCAGTATCACATGAGAAACATTCTCGTGCAGTACTTTTCCCAATGTTTCTTTCCTACTCTCCTGACTGGATTGACTCCTGCTGGGCTACATACATCAACAGCCAGCTATTATTTTGTTCAAATGGCAAATCTTCAATTGTAGGCGTAAATAATTAGTTTCTGAAGGCTATTCCTCTGTGGAGGATATCACAGTTGAGCCCAACCCTGTTCTGGCCCCACATCCACGGATGCACACTCTCCAACATGGATAATTGGTTAGCAGTCAGGAACATATTTTCTTTACCTGTCTAGCCCGAGGATATTGAACAAAATTGTAGCACCTTAGTTACTGTTATGCCTGATTTCAGTGAACTCAGCATGCAATAATGATTGAACAGGGAAGACCTTCTGGTCAGTTTGGTTCAATGCTACACCAAGCTGTGCCTCTGTCCACTATTGGACAATAGGGGAGTTTAGTTAATTTAATTACGATTAACACACCTCTCCTCAACTGCTGTCATCAAAATGTAATATTCATTTTCAGTCTTTCATTTTTTCATAAATCTTAGTTATTAACAAGTCCAGGAAAAAACTAGCCAAGAATGACGAAGACATTTTCCAAGTGAAAGTGGGGAAAAATTCAACATTACATAAGTCTTTTGAATGTTTACTCAATTAGAATTTGTTGGTGATTTTTTTTTAATCCTTTGATTGAAATAAAATAAGTTTAAAATTAGAAAAAGGACTCAACTTACATTTTATTTAGACGATACTCTGTTAACACATAAAGTTTAATTTTGGAAAACAGTAATTTGACTCTTGAATTCAGAGGGGCAACAGCTTTGATGGAAACCGTGCTGGAGACCACATGCAACCAGGAGCAAGGTGGACGCAGCTGAGATGTGAAGAAATTTAGGGGAAACTGGAAGGGGGGCTGGGTAGATATTCCAGGGAATTGGGTACTACACAGACAGATAGATATGAATATATATATAATTCATACTTGTACTTTCTGATGTAGAGATGAGAGAAAGTGCTGCACCCACACCAGAAGCAACCTCCATGTACAGGTGCAGAAACAAATTTCATAGCTGGATTTCAGGTAATCATGTCAGTTGCCAAGACTGAATTTTCAAGTGAGCATCAATAAAACCATTACAAATAATTTAAAAATATTTGTATCAGTAAAAAATGAAAATAGGTGCTTTTGGTCAGCCAGATATCTGACATGCATCGAGATCCATCACCATGCTTTGGAGTCTCCAAAACAAAATACAAAGTAGATTTTTCATTTTTATTAATTTGGGGGATATGGGCATCAGTAGCAAGGCCGACATTTATTGCCCATCCTTCGTTGTCCTTGAGAAGTGGTGCTGAGCCACCTTCGTGAACCCTCTCAGAGAATGGTAAATCTGTGGCATTCTCTGCCCCAAAGAGTTGTGCAGGCTGGGTCACTGAATATATTTAAGGTGGTGATGGACAGAATTTTGAGCGATAAGGGAATAAAGGATTATGGGGAGCAGGCAGGGAAGTGGAGCTGGTTCGATGATCAGATCATCCATGATCTTACTAATGGCGGAGCAGGCTCGAGGAGTCAATGGCCGACTGCTGCTCCTATTTCTTATGTTCTTATGAATCGCTGTTAGGGAAGGAGTTCCAGCTTCATGAAGGAACAGTGTTATACGTCCAAGTCAGGATGGTGTGTAACTTGGAGTCTGATACCAAGTGTACACACACTCTTGGTAGGGATGCAGCCCACTTACCTCAATCTAGAGGACAAGTTGGTAAGAGCCAATACTTGAGGTACACCAAGTTTGCGTAAGGGAACAGCTAGAGTTTAACCAGTTAAACCCATACCTACCAGCACCGACCACCAGTAAGTTTGTTGTATGTCCAGCTAGCACCACCCTATCTGTTGAGTTACTGTCTTGCAGGGCTATCTAGAGCTGTTGGAAAGAAATATAGCCTCCAATGTCTGTTCCACCCCCTACTTGATGTATGTATGGAGTGCTGTTTGATGTATATTGTTTATTTTTCTTTATCATGTGCAACTTGACAAATATTCAGGGGAGACTGAAAACCGAGATGATCATAACTAATCTCCAAGATGATTAACTCCATATGGAGCAGATATGTTCCAATGGATTCCGCTTGACTGATGTCACTCCACATGTCTAACATGCTAGTAGCGGAAGAAAATAAGTCATGTGACTTGAAAGAAATTATACCAATTTCACAGCGCTGCTGGGTGTTTCCTGGGTGCAGGACATCAAGCTGCTGTTGTCTTCATTACCAAGGAGGGAGTATGGAATGGGAATACCAAGAATTAGAAAAACATATAAAAATACTGGTAAGTACTGACTATTAGCAGACCAACTGGAAGAGTTAATTTCTCCTTTTAGTATATTTTGCAGAAAAAATATTTGACAAAAAGAATTCTGATTGTCCGGCTGCAATTTGCTAACAAAAATTCAGGAATAAAAATACCTAGACTCTGGTCTACTGAACTGTCGAAGCCGTGAATCTCTATCAAGATCGTTGTTTTGTTGGTTTGGTTTTGTGGTTGTGCTTTTTCTGTTGCCTCTGTTCATCCTGAACATCATGACCATTCTGTTGCTTCTGTTAACTGATTGCTACGGGTGATGTTGCAAAGATCTCACAGTGGTCACATTGTCCTGTCTAGAATCATAGAATCTGACAGCACAGAATTTGGCCCATCGTGCCTGCCTTAAAGAGCTGTCCAATTTGGTGTCGAACAGCACTAGTTAAACAGTTAACCTGCCTGCAAGGATCTTGGTCCCAGCTCTTTTCAGGTGTAACACATCCATCTTGAACAGGTCCCTCCTGCCACAGAACTGGACCCAATATCCCAGGAATATGAAACCTTCATGTAACAACAGGAAAGTCCTGCTACTACTATATAGGGTATTGGTGTGACCACACCAAAATTCAGAAATATAAAAATACCTAGACTCTCGTCTACTGAACTGTAGAAGCAGTGAATCTCTATCAAGATTGTTATTTTGTTGGTTTGGTTTTGTGATTGTGCTTTTTCTGTTACCTCTGTTCATCCTGAACATCATGAACATTCTGTTGCTTCTGTTAACTGATAGCTATGGGTGATGTTGCAGAGTTTTGGTCTCCTTATTAAGGAGGTATATACTTGCACTGTAGGCAGTTCAGAGAAGGTTCACAAGGTTGATTCCTGAGATGAAGGGGTTGACTTATGAAGAAAGGTTGAGAAGGTTGGGCCGATACTCATTGGAGTTTAGAAGAATGAGAGGTGATCTTATTGAAACATATAAGATACTGAGGGGGCTCAACAAGGTAAATGTATAGAGGATATTTCCACTCGTGGGGGAATCTAGAACTAGGGGGCATATTTTAAGAATAAGGGGTCGCCCATTTCGAACTAAGATGAGGAGGAATTTCTTCTCTGAGGGTGGTAAATCTGTGGAATTTTCTGCCCCAGAGAGCTGTGGAGGCTGGGTCATTGAATATATTTAAGGTGGAGATAGACAGATTTTTGAATGATAAGGGAATGAAGGATTATGGGGAGCAGGCAGGGAAGTGGAGCTGAGCCCAAGATCAGATCAGCCATGATCTTATTAAATGGCAGAGCAGGTTCAAGGGGCCAAATGGCCTATTCCTGCTCCTATTTCTTCTGTTCTTATCTCTAGCCATGCATAAACCTGCCATATTCTCCTATTTCTAGTCTCACTAGTGCATGGCACTGGGGGTAATCCAGAGATGACTAGCTTTGAGGTCCTGCTTTTTAACTTTTTTCCCTAGCTCCTTAAACTCTTGACAGCAGGACCTCAACCCTCTTCCGCCCTATGTTGTTGGTTCCAACAAGGACCACAACTTCTGGCTCTTCCCCCTTCCCCCTGCAGAATGTTCTACACCCTCCCCCTTACCCTGGCACGGGGGGGGGGGGGGGGGGGGGGGGAAACAATACCTACGGGTCTCAAGCTGATGGGAGCAGAATTGCCTGTCTGTCCCCCTGACCATCAAAAAGATAAATGGCTCATGTTATTTACAGGAGAGGAGGAGACCCTCAAAGCGCTGTTTCTGGTACTGATCCCTGTCCTGGAGATGCCGAACAATGTGTTTCATCCAGTTCCCTGCCCCTTTCAATTTCCACCTCTGCTATTCCATCAAGGAATTCACTCCGGTTAATCAGGCATAATTTGCCTTTAACAAATCAGTGCTGGTAGTCCCTTATTAATCCGTGCTTCTCCAAGTGAGAATTTATTTTGTCACTGACATTAGACTGGTTGGCATATAGTCACCACTACCAGGTTTATCCGTCTCCCTTTTTTTGAACAGAGATGTAATATTTGCAATCCTCCAATCATCTGGCACCATTCCAATATCCAAGGAGGATTGAAAGATTGTGGTCAGAGCTGCTTCTATTCTCCATCCTAACTTCCATCAGCAACCTAGGATGCATCCCATCTAGACCCAGTGACTTGTTAACTTTGAGTGATTTAGTACCTCCTTTCTATCTATTTTTATCCTATTCAATATCTCTTTTACTCCCTCCTCTACTGCAATATTAACTTCATCCAATTCTTTTGTGAAGACAGATGCAAAGTTCTCATTCAGTACCTCAGTCATGCCCTCTACCTCCACAAGGAGATTTTCTTTTTTGTCCCTAATCAGCCACACCCTTCCTTTAACTATCCTTTTACTTTTTATATGTTTATAAAATACTTTTGGGTACTCTTTTTATGTTACCAGCTAATCTATTCTCATACTCTCTCTTTGTCCTTCTAAATTCCTTTTTCAATTTCCCCTTGCACTCTCTGTAGTCTGCCTGGTTTTCTACTTCATTCTGTACCTGACATTTATCATCCTCCCTTTTTGTGTTTTATTTTAACCTCTATTCCTTTGTCATCCAAACTTTCGATGTCCACCACTGACATTAGACTGGCTGGCATATAGTCACCACTACCAGGTTTATCCGTCTCCCTTTTTTTGAACAGAGATGTAATATTTGCAATCCTCCAATCATCTGGCACCATTCCAATATCCAAGGAGGATTGAAAGATTGTGGTCAGATGTCCTTCTTTACTCCTTATGGGAATATGCTTGGTTTGTACCCAAACTATCTCTGCCTTGAAGGCCTGCCATTGCTCATTCACTATTTTCCTGGCCAATCTTTGTTTCCAGTCCACCTGTCAAATCCCTTATAAGTCACTGAAATTGGCTCTCGTCCAGTTGGGTATTCTCACCTTTGATTTTTCTTTCTTCCTTTCCATAACTATTATGATCACTATTGCCCAGATGTTCTCCCACTACAACACACTCCACTTGCCCCACTTCATTCCCCAGAACTAGATCCAGCATTGCTTCTGTCATGTATCTCACACCACTGTATATAACTGTATCTTACCATGCTATACATGACTGTAACTAGATATGACCTGTAACCACAAGCATACTTTACCACCAGGGGTGCACTTGCAGGAGACACTGCATACCTGTTCCACACAGGTATATAAAGGCAGGTCTCAAGCAAGTGTGGCACTCGAGAGCTGTGAAATAAAGGTGCAGGTCCAGAGTGACCTTGACTTCAGCATGTGCCTCGTGTAAGTCTGTACTGCAGGGTCAGGACTTTACAGCTTCCTTCCTCATTGGGCTAGGAATGTGCTGATTAAGGGCGTTCTCCTGTACACATTTTAGAAATCAAAGTGACTGCTGTCAACGACAGGAATCTGCGCAGAATCTGGGAAACCAGAAGCATGATGTTTCTGGGTTTTATTTTTACACGAGCCCGCTCCCACCCGGCAAATTTTCAAGGAGCCCGCTCCCTCCCCGGCATTATTCCTGAGAACCTGCTCCCGCTCCTGTAACGAGCTGGAAGTTTACATGCGCAGAGTGCTTCTATGCAGCTTCTGGGTCGTTGGCAGCAGTCTTGTCCCTTTAGGAATTCTTCATCCTCCTTGACCATTACTTTGTTTCCCCCCAGTCTATACTTGGGTAATTAAAGCCCCATACTATTACTGCTCTATTTTTATATTTCCCTGACATTTTCCGACAAGATTTGCTCCTCTATCATCTTCTCAATATTTGGAGGTCTATAATAAACAGCCAGAAATGTAACTACTCCTTTTCAGTTCCTTAACTTAACCAAATAGATTCAGTCTTTGAACCTTCTGGTGTATCATCCCTCTGTAGAACTCTAATATTAGCCTGTAATTTGCAGACAGTGACAAAGCAAAAGCATTCACCAATGGCCCCGAATTAAATGTAGTACCCTTGTTTAAGAAAGGAGAAAGGGATAGGCCGAGTAATTACAGGCCTGTCAGCCTAACCTTAGAGTTGGGAAAATTATTGGAAAAAATCCTGAAAGGCAGGATAAATCTACATTTGGAAAGGCAAGGATTAATTGGGGACAGTCAGCACGGATTTGTGGAGGGAAGATCGTGTTTGACTAACCTGATTGAATTTTTTGAGGAGGTAACTGTCATGTATCTTACATTGTTATATATAACTGCATCCTAATATGCTATACATGACTGTAATAAGATATGACCTGTAACCACCAGCATACCTTACCACCAGGGGTGCACTTGCAAGAGACAGGTATATAAGGACAGGTCTCAGGCAAGTGCAGCATTCCAGAGCTGTGAAATAAAGGTGCACGTCCAGAGTGACCTTGACTTCACTACATGCCTCGTGTGAATCTGTACTGAGGGGGACAGGACTTTACAGTGGCGACGGGTTACTGGATTACAGAATCCACAGAATGGCGAACAACGGATCAGATGAAAAGTACAATGCGGGAGACAATTGGGAGGACTTTATAGAAAGTATCCAGCAAAGCTTTGTAACCAAAGACTCGTTAGGCAACGATAAGGCAGACAAGAGAAGAGCCCATCTCTTGACCAGCTGTGGCTCGAAAACATACGCTTTAATGAAGGATCTGTTGGCACCCGAGAAACCAGCAAGCAAGTCGTTTGAAGAATTGAGCACACTGGTAAGAGACCACCTGAAGCCAGCGAGCAGCCTACACATGGCCAGACACAGATTCTACAACTACAGACGCTGTGTGGGCCAGAGCATACCCGACTTTGTGGTGGAACTTTGGAGGTTGGCTAGTTTATGTGAGTTCTCCGATGAACTGAGGAGAGAAATGCTGAGAGACTTTTTCATTGAAGGAATAGGCCACGCAGGCATATTCCGAAAGCTCATAGAGACCAAGAACCTGACCTTAGAGGCAGCAGCACTGGTTGCACAGACATTCTTGGTAGGGGAAGAAGAAACGAGGTTGATTTACAATGCAGGTACGACAACTAACGAAATATTGGAACAAGAAGTTCACAGCACTAAACAAGCTGCTACCCCCACACACAGACAAAACTGGGAGAACAGGTTCTCAACAGCTGGCAGAAACCATCAAGGGCCACAGGAACGGCCATTCACACCTTATCAACCCACAATGCGAGCAATCAACTACAAACTGCGAGAAGCTCAAGAGAGATCAACCAGACACAGCTCATTCTTTGGGAACTCTTTGAACATGGAACAGGTCTGTGCTGGAGGTGTGGGGGTGGGCACTCGTCAAGAGGTTGTCAATTACAGCAGCTGTTAGCAGAAATTGTGAATATACAGGGCATTTGGCCCGCATGTGCAAAAAAACAGCAGCTCGGCTGGTATACGAATTGGATGGGTCGGAAAGCGGACCAGCAGATGGTGGGGACAGTACCCGGGACACCGATGTACAGCGGGTCAACACGATCAATGGCCGCTGCTCCTACAATAGGACGCCTCCTATAATGATGAGGGTCCTACTCAACGGGATATCTGTCAATATGGAGCTGAATACGGGAGCGAGTCAATCTCTCATGGGCGCTCAACAATTTGAACAACTGTGGCCGCATAAAAGAGACAGACCAAAACTCACAAGGGTCGACACCACACTAAAGAAATCATACCAGTCCTCGGCAGCGACATGCTCTCTGTCACACACAAAGGGACAGTGAACAGACTTCCCCTGTGGATTGTCCCCGGAGACCCCCCAGCACTGCTGGGGAGAAGCTGGCTGGCAAAACTACACTGGAAATGGGATGATATCCATGCCATGTCATTAGAGGAACGGACGACCTCCTCAACAGTTATAAAGTGATTTGAACATCTCTTTCAGCCAGGTGTGGGCACTTTCAAAGGAGCCAAAGTCAAAATCTCCATCACACAGGATGCTAGACCGGTCCATCACAAGGCCAGAGCTGTACCCTATGTGATGAGGGAAAAGATTGAACACGAACTAGACAGGCTTCTGCGGGAAGGCATTATATCACCTGTGGAATTTAGCGACTGGGCAAGTCCCATTGTCCCAGTTTTGAAGCCTGATGGATCCATACGAATCTGTGGGGACTACAAATCTACCATAAACAGAGTCTCCCTACAGGACCAGTACCCGCTGCCCAGAGCGGAGGACTTATTTACCACATTGGCTGGAGGTAAACTTTTCTCAAAATTAGACCTCACATCTGTGTATATGACGCAAGAATTGACCGAGGAATCCAAGCTACTCACCACCATCAACATACATCGAGGCCTTTTCATGTACAATCGATGCCCATTCGGCATTAGGTCGGCAGCTGCCATATTCCAGCGCAACATGGAGAGTCTGCTCAAGTCCATCCCGGGGACGGTTGTATTTCACGTACTTATCACGGGCAGGGACACCGACTCCCATCTCCGTAATTTGGAGGAAGTACTAAAGTGGTTGGATCGGGTAGGCCTACGAGTCAAGAAAACCAAGTGCCTGTTTCTCGCATCCGAGGTTGAATTTTTGGGCAGAAGGATTGCCGCTGATGGAATCCGCCCAAGAGTCCAAAACAGAAGCAATTCGCCTGGCATCCAGGCCCCGGAATGTCTCAGAACTGCGCGCCTTTCTCGGGCTACTCAATTACTTTGGGAACTTTATGCAGAACTTAAGCACGCTGCTGGAGCCTCTCCACGTGCTACTCAGGAAGGGGTGCGATTGGTTTTGGGGGGACACCCAGGAACGTGCCCTCAATAAGGCACGCAACCTTCTGTGTTCCAACAGTGTTTTGACTTTCTTTGACCCAGGTAAAAAGCTAGTTCTCACATGCGATGCGTCAGCGTACGGGGTCGGGTGCGCTTTGCAACATGTCAATAGTGCGGGCAAATTACAACCCATAGCTTATGCCTCCAGGTCACTTTCGCGGGCGGAGCGCGGCTGCGGAATGGTAGAGAAGGAGGCGCTCGCATGCGTGTACGGTGTCAAAAAGATGCACCAATACCTTTTCGGGGCCAAGTTCGCATTAGAAACCGACCACAAGCCTCTCACGTCCCTCCTATCCAAGAGCAAGGCAATAAACGGCAACGCCTCGGCGCGAATTCAACGGTGGGCACTCATGCTGGCATCCTACAACTACACAATAAGGAACAGACCAGGCACAGACAACTGTGCCGACGCGCACAGCAGGCTACCCCTGGCGACCACGGAAGGGTCTGACGAACAGGACTGTGAGATAGTCATGGAAATCAATGCCTTTGAGTCCACAGGTTCGCCCATGACGGCTCGCCAAATCAGAGCCTGGACGGCCAGCAACCCCATGTTATCCTTAGTAAAAAGATGTGTCCTAACCGGTGACTGGTCAGAGGCTCACGATGCCTGCCCCGAGGAATTAAAACCCTTTCACAGGCGCATGCATGAGCTATCACTACAAGCAGACTGCCTGATGTGGGGCAGCCGAGTAGTCATGCCTCTGCGAGGCAGAGAGGCATTTGTCCGGGAGTTCCACCGCGAGCACACGGGGATCGTTCTCATGAAGGCCATAGCCAGATCCCACTTCTGGTGGCCTGGTATTGACGCAGACTTGGAGCTCTGCGTCCGAAGGTGCACCATTTGTGCCCAACTCAGCAATGTCCCCAGGGAGGCTCCACTGAGCCCCTGGCCTACCAAACCGTGGTCGCGGGTGCACGTAGACTATGCAGACCCATTCATGGGCAAAATTTTCCTCGTAGTTGTAGATGCATTTTCAAAGTGGATCGAATGCACCATTTTAAACTTGAGCACATCCTCCACCACTGTGGAGAGCACGCAACCATGTTTGCAACGCACGGAATCCCTGACACATTGGTCAGTGACAATGGTCCATGCTTCACCAGCGCAGAATTCCAAGACTTTATAATTGACCATGGCATAAATCATGTCAAGACGGCACCGTTCAAGCCGGCCTCCAACGGCCAGGCGGAGAGAGCAGTGCAAATCATTAAACAAGGCATGCTTAAAATCCAAGGTCCCACGCTGCAGGGTCACCAGTCGCGACTGCTGCTGGCCTACAGATCTCATCCACACTCACTGACTGGGATCCCCCCGTGCAACTGTTGATGAAAAGGACTTTAAAAACAAGGCTCTCATTAATCCTCCCAGACATGCACGAAATCGTTGAGGCAAAGCGCCGTAAGCTGACTGAGTACCATGACAGAAATTTGAGGAGGCGATGGAATGAGATAGGGGACAAAGTGTTTGTACTAAACTATGGCAGGGGTCCCAAATGGCTTGCAGGGACAGTAACGGGCAAGGAAGGAAACAGGCTACTGGTAGTACAAATGGACAATGGCAAAACCTGCCGGAGGCATGTAGACCAAGTCAAAAGCAGATTCACCAACAACACTGCGGAACCAGAGGCAGACTACAATGTGTAACTCGCACCACACCTGGTGGACAGACAGAGGGAACAACCTGAGGAAAGGGCAATCTAAACAGACAGCCCAGGCGAGTCAACAACAATCGCACCAATCGAAACAGACAGCCCAGGCGAGATACCAGCAACCACACCCAAAGAAAAACAGACACCAAGGCAAACAACTGAACCACAATTCAGACGCTCCACGCGAGAGCGTAGACCACTTGAGAGACTGAACCTATAAAGACAATAAGACCTTGGGGGAGGGTGATGTCATGTATTTTACATTATTATATATAAATGTATCCTAACATGCTATACATGACTGTAATAAGATATGACCTGTAACCACCAGCATACCTTACCACCAGGGGTGCACTTGCAAGAGACAGGTATGTAAGGACAGGTCTCAGGCAAGTGCAGCATTCCAGAGCTGTGAAATAAAGGTGCAGGTCCAGAGTGACCTTGACTCTACTACATGCCTCGTGTGAATCTGTACTGAGGGGACAGGACTTTACAGTAACCAAGAGGATCGATGAGGTTAGTGCATACGATATAGTGTGTATATGGACTTTAGCAAAGCTTTTGATAAGGTCCCACATATATAAGAACATAAGAATTAGGAACCGGAGTAGGCCATCTAGCCCCTCGAGCCTGCTCTGCCATTCAACAAGATCATGGCTGATCTGACCGTGGACTCAACTCCACTTACCCGCCTGCTCCCTGTAACCCTTAATTTCCTTGTTGGTTAAAAACCTATCTATCTGTAACTTGAATACATTCAATGAGCTAGCCTCAACTGCTTCCTTGGGCAGAGAATTCCACAGATTCACAACCCTCTGGGAGAAGAAATTCCTTCTCAACTCGGTTTTAAATTGGCTCCCCTGTATTTTGAGGCTGTGCCCCCTAGTTCTAGTCTCCCCGACCAGTGGAAACAACCTCTCTGCCTCTATCTTGTCTATCCCTTTCATTATTTTAAATGTTTCTATAAGATCACCCCTCATCCTTCTGAACTCCAACGAGTAAAGACCCAGTCTACTCAATCTATCATCATAAGGTAACCCCCTCATCTCCGGAATCAACCTAGTGAATCGTCTCTGTAACCCCTTCAAAGCTAGTATATCCTTCCTTAAGTAAGGTGACCAAAACTACATGCAGTACTCCAGGTGCGGCCTCACCAATACCCTGTACAGTTGCAGCAGGACCTCCCTGCTTTTGTACTCCATCCCTCTCGCAATGAAGGCCAACATTCCATTCGCCTTCCTGATTACCTGCTGTACCTGCAAACTAACTTTTTGGGTTTCATGCACAAGGACCCCCAGGTCCCTCTGCACCGCAGCATGTTGTAATTTCTCCCCATTCAAATAATATTCCCTTTTACTGTTTTTTATTCCCCAAGGTGGATGACCTCACACTTTCCGACATTGTATTCCATCTGCCAAACCTTAGCCCATTCGCTTAACCTATCTAAATCTCTTTGCAGCCTCTCTGTGTCCTCTACACAACCTGCTTTCCCACTAATCTTTGTGTCATCTACAAATTTTGTTACACTACACTCTGTCCCCTCTTCCAGTTCATCGATGCATATTGTAAACAGTTGTGGTCCCAGCACTGATCCCTGTGGCACACCACTAACCACTGATTTCCAACCCGAAAAGGACCCATTTATCCCGACTCTCTGCTTTCTGTTAGCCAGCCAATTCTCTATCCATGCTAATACATTTCCTCTGACTCCGCATACCTTTATCTTCTGCAGTAACCTTTTGTGTGGCACCTTATCGAATGCCTTTTGGAAATCTAAATACACCACATCTATCGGTACACCTCTATCCACCATGCTCGTTATATCCTCAAAGAATTCCAGTAAATTAGTTAAACATGATTTCCCCTTCATGAATACATGTTGCGTCTGCTTGATTGCACTATTCCTATCTAGATGTCCCGCTAATTCTTCCTTAATGATCGCTTCAAGCATTTTCCCCACTACAGATGTTGAACTAACCAGCCTATAGTTACCTGCCTTTTGTCTGCCACCTTTTTTAAACAGAGGCGTTATATTAGCTGCTTTCCAATCTGCTGGTACCTCCCCAGAGTCCAGAGAATTTTGGTAGATTATAACGAATGAATCTGCTATAACTTCCGCCATCTCTTTTAATACCCTGGGATGCATTTCATCAGGACCAGGGGACTTGTCTACCTTGAGTCCCATTAGCCTGTCCAGCACTACCCCCCCAGTGATAGTGATTGTCTCAAGGTCCTCCCTTCCCACATTCCTGTGACCAGCAATTTTTGGCATGGTTTTTGTGTCTTCCACTGTGAAGACCGAAGCAAAATAATTGTTTAAGGTCTCAGCCATTTCCACATTGCCCATTATTGAATCCCCCTTCTCATCTTCTAAGGGACCAACATTTACTTTAGTCACTCTTTTCCGTTTTATATATCGGTAAAAGCTTTTACTATCTGTTTTTATGTTTTGCGCAAGTTTACCTTCGTAATCTAGCTTTCCTTTCTTTATTGCTTTCTTAGTCATTCTTTGCTGTTGTTTAAAATGTTCCTAATCTTCTAGTTTCCCACTAACCTTGGCCACCTTATACGCATTGGTTTTTAATTTGATACTCTCCCTTATTTCCTTGGTTATCCACGGCTGGTTATCCCTTCTCTTACCGCCCTTCTTTTTCATTGGAATATATTTTTGTTGAGCACTATGAAAGAGCTCCTTAAAAGTCTTCCAATGTTCCTTAATTGCGCCACCGTTTAGTCTGTGTTTCCAGTCTACTTTAGCCAACTCTGCCCTCATCCCACTGTAGTCCCCTTTGTTTAAGCATAGTACACTCGTTTGAGACACTACTTCCTCACCCTCAATCTGTATTACAAATTCAACCATACTGTGATCAGTCATTCCGAGAGGATCTTTTACTAGGAGATCGTTTATTATTCCTGTCTCATTACACAGGACCAGATCTAAGATAGCTTGCTCCCATGTAGGTTCTGTAACATACTGTTCTAAGAAACAATCCCGTATGCATTCAATGAATTCCTCCTCAAGGCTACCCCATGCGATGTGATTTGACCAATCGATATGTAGGTTAAAATCCCCCATGATTACTGCCGTTCCGTTTTCACATGCCTCCATTATTCCCTTGATTATTGCCCGCCCCACCGTGAAGTTATTATTTGGGGGCCTATAAACTACGCCCACCAGTGACTTTTTCCCCTTACTATCTCTAATCTCCATCCACAATGATTCAACATTTTGTTCATTAGAGCCAATATCGTCTCTCACAACTGCCCTGATATAATCCTTTATTAACAGAGCTAACCCACCTCCTTTCTCTTCTTGTCTATCTTTCTGAATCGTCAGATACCCTTGTATGTTTAATTCACAGTCTTTGTCACCCTGCAACCATGTTTATGTAATGGTCACCAAATCATACCCATTTGTAATGCCGTCAACTCATTTACTTTATTTCGAATGCTGCGTGCGTTTAGGTAGAGTGTTTTAATACTAGTTTTTAAACCATGATTTTTAGTTTTGACCCCTCCTGCAGCCCCTTTATATTCAGTGGCCCTTTTTGTTTATTGCCTTGGGTTTCTCTGCCCTCCACTTTTACTCATCTCCTTTCTGTCTTTTGTTTTTGTCTCCTTTTTGTTTCCCTTTGTCTCCTTGCATTGGTTCCCATCCCCCTGCCATATTAGTTTAACTCCTCCCCAACAGCACTAGCAAACACTCCCCCTCGGACATTGATTCCGGTCCTGCCCAGGTGCAGACCGTCCGGTTTGTACTGGTCCCACCTCCCCCAGAACCAATTCCAATGCCCCAGGAATTTGAATCCCTCCCTGCTGCACCACTGCTCAAGCCAAGTATTCATGTGAGCTATCCTGTGATTCCTGCTCTGACTAGCATGTGGCACTGGTAGCAATCCCGAGATTACTACTTTTGTGGTCCTACGTTTTAATTTAGCTCCTAGCTCCTTAAATTCGTCTCGTAGGACCTCATCCCTTTTTTTACCTATGTCGTTGGTACCAATGTGCACCACGACAACTGGCTGTTCTCCCTCCCTTTTCAGAATGTCCTGCACCCGCTCCGAGACATCCTTGACCCTTGCACCAGGGAGGCAACATACCATCCTGGAGTCTCGGTTGCGGCCGCAGAAATGCCTATCTGTTCCCCTTACAATTGAATCCCCTATCACTATCGCTCTCCCACTCTTTTTCCTGCCCTCCTGTGCAGCAGAGCCAGCCACGGTGCCATGAACTTGGCTGCTGCTGCCCTCCCATGATGAGTCATCCCCCTCAACAGTACTCAAAACGGTGTATCTGTTTTGCAGGGGGATGATCGCAGGGGACCCCTGCACTACCTTCCTTGTACTGCTCTTCCTGCTGGTCTTCCATTCCCTAGCTGGCTGTGGACCCTTCACCTGCGGTAAGACCAACTCGCTCCACGTGCTACTCACGTCATTCTCAGCATCGTGGATGCTCCAGAGTGAATCCACCCTCAGCTCCAATTTCGCAACGCGGTCCGTCAGGAGCTGGAGGCGGATACACTTCCCACACACGTAGTCGTCAGGGACATCGGAAGTATCCCTGAGTTCCCACATGGTACAGGAGGAGCATATCACGTGATCGAGCTCTCCTGCCATGAATTAACCCTTAGATACGCTTAAATTGACAACAACAATGCTAAAGTTTACTCACTGTTACAGAAGAGAAAAAAGAAAAACTACTCACCAATCCAGCCAATCACTTACCCCCTTGGCTGTGATGTCACCTTTCTATTTCTTTCTACTTCTTTTTTGCCTTCCCCCTGTAGCTGCACAAGCTCGCCTCTCCATGCATCGCCTGACCTTTTATAGGCCTCACCAATGGACTCGCGCTGCTCCCGGCTCAGCGACGCCTCTCCATGCATCGCCTGACCTTTTATAGGCCTCACCAATGGACTCGCGCTGCTCCCGGCTCAGCGACGCCTCTCCACGCACCTCCCAACCGTTTATAGGCCTCACCAATGGACTCTCGCTGCTACCGGCTCAGCGACGCCTCTCCATGCATCGCCTGACCTTTTATAGGCCTCACCAATGGACTCACGCTGCTCCCGGCTCAGCGACATGGTAGACTGGTCATGAAGGTTAAAGCCCATGGGATCCAGGGCAAAGTGGCAAGTTGGATCCAAAATTGGCTTAGAGGTAGGAAGCAGAGGGTAATGGTTAATGGATGTTTTTGTGACTGGAAGGATGTTTCCAGTGGGGTTCTGCAGGGCTCAGTACTGGGTCCCTTGCTGATTGTGGTATACATCTGCGATTTTGATTTGAATATAGGGAGTATGTTTAAGAAGTTTGCAGACGACACTAAAATTGGCTGTGTGGTTGATAATGAAGAGGAAAGTCATGGGCTGCAGGAGGATATCAATCTACTGGTCAGGTGGGCAGAGCAGTGGCAAATGGAATTTAATTCAGAGAAGTGTGAGGTGATGCATTTTGGGAGGGCTAATAAGGAAAGGGTATACACATTAAGCGGTAGGCCACTTAATAGTGTAGATGAACAGAGGGACTTTGGAGTGCTTATCTAAAGTTCCCTGAAAGTAGCAGGCAAGGTGGATAAGGTGGTTAAGAAGGCATACAGAATGCTTGCCTTTATTGGCCGAGGCATATAAGAAAAGAGCAGGGAGGTTATGCTTAAATTGTATAATACTTTGGTTAGGCCACAGCTGGAGTACTGCGTGCAGTTCTGGTCGCCGTATTATAGGAAGGACGTGATTGCATTAGAGAGGGTGCAGAGGAGATTTACTAAGATGCTGCCTGGAATGGAGAATCATAATTATGAGGACAGATTGGATAGGCTTGGTTTGTTCTCATTGGAACAGAGGAGGTTGAGGTGTACAAAATATTGAGGGGCCTGGACATAGTGGATAGTAAGGGCCTATTTCCATTGGTGAAGGGGTCTATTATGAGGGGGCATGGTTTTAAGGTGGTTGGTGGAAGGTTTAGAAGGGATTTGAGGGGGGGCTTTTTGACGCAGAGGGTTGTGAGGATCTGGAACTCGCTGCCTGGAAGAGTGGTGAATGTAGAAAACCTCACCACTTTTAAGAGATGGTTGGATGGGCACTTAAAGTGCCACAACCTGCAGGGTTATGGACCTCGAGCTGGTAATTGGGATTAGACTGGATGATCTTTTGTTGGATGGAGCAGATATAATGGTAAGTACTGCAGGTAATCTAATACGGCCAGGGTGATGATCTGGGCTCGTTTCAATCGCCTGGATGGGTTGGAGAGGAATTTTCCCAGCATTTTTCTCCCTAAATTGGCCTGGGTTTTTATCTGCTTTTTGCTTCTCCCAGGAGATCACATGGCTCCGGTTGGGGTGGAGTGTCGATCTTTTCAGTATAAGGGGTGTCGCAGTTGTGTGAAGCAGACTGGTTGGGCTGGGTGCTCTTTGCCTTTCCATCATTGTTCATAGGTTTACATGTAACTTCAGGGCTGCTGACCGAGGGCCGTGCGGCTCTTTGTCGGCCGACGCGGACACGATGGGCCGAAATGGCCTCCTATAAATTTCTACGTTTCTATGGGCTCAAGTTTCGGCTTGAGTTGCTCCTATTTTTTTGGAGCAACTGGTTTAGAATGGAGTATCTTAGAAATTGCAATTCTCGGCATTTAGTTTGCTCCAGTTCTAGTCAGTTAGAACAGTTTCATTTTGCAACAGAATTTTTTTTTCCAAAAGGGGGCGTGTCTGGCCACTTACGCCTGTTTTGAATGTTTAGGCAGTGAAAAGTTACTCCAAACTAACTTAGAATGAAGTAAGTGTAGATTTTTGTACGCTCAGAAAAACCTTGTCTACACTTTACAAATCAGGCGTAGGAAACGAGGGCGGTGGGGGGGAAGGGAAGTAATTAAATTCTACAAGCATTCAACACTCTTACTTATACAAATAAAGAGCCATCCTGACTAAAAAATTATAAACAAAGCAATGACAAAATATTGAATATCCCTACCTGTGAGAAGCAGCAGCAGCCTTCGAGCTGCGGTGCTTCAGGCAGGCCTTCCTTCCATGTAGGAGACAGGGGCGGCGTCAGTGGCTCGACAGCAGCCGAAGACACAGCAAGCAAGCAGCCTTCGAGCTGCGAGGGAAGCTGAGGCCATTCGGCCAGGGGATAGGGGCGGCGGCAGTGGCTGACGGCGACCGAAGACACAGCAAGCAGCCTTCGAGCTGCGAGGGAGACTGAGGCCATTCGGCCACGGGATAGGGGTCCATGAGACAAATCAACACTTTTCTTTAAGTCCCTTTAAAAATGGCAGAGTGCCAATGTTTCTGGGCTACTGCGCGTGCGCGCGCGGGCGGCAGGGCTTCCGGCACGACATTGCCTCATTTAACTTAGCCCCGTCCCCCTCCACTTGCAGAATCGGCGCGACTCTGTGGCTCCGCCCTCCCGCTGCTGTGTGCGCGCCGCGCTGAGCTCGCAGGGACCAGCAAGGAGCCGGAGAATTCAGAGGTATTTTTCTGTCGCACTTTTAGGCGCGAAAAACGGGCGTCCAGGTCGGGGCTGCGCCGTTCTAGGCGTGGCCCGAAACTTGACAAGTATGTTTCTAACTCCTGAAACTCTGCCTGTCAGACCCCAACCCTTTTCCAACGTATGTTATTGATCCCAACATGGATCACGACATTTGGCTGTTCTGCTTCCCCTTGCAGAATGTCCTTTACCCATTCAGTGATGTGCTTTACCCTGGGAGAAAATACACTATTCAGGACCAGCATCTGTTGTTGCAGAAAAGATTGTCCACCCCCGACTGTCGAATCCCCTGTAACAACTGCATTTCTACACTTTGCAGCCGAGTCTCCCACAGTGCTGTGGATTTGATTCCGACTGCATTGCCCCAAGCTGTCACCACCCTCAATGGTGTTTAACACTGAATACCAGTTTGTGAGTGCCATGGTTGATTCCTGCACCGCCTACCTGTCCCTCCTAGTCTGCCTGGTGGTTACCCATTCCCACTCCTCCTGAACTCTCACTAGCTGCTGCAGGGTGACAACCTCCTGAAGCATGCTATCCAGAAACTCTCAGCTTCCCACATACACTGTAGTGATGCTAACTGCCCCTCAAGCCCAGAAACTCTCAACTCAAGCTCGAGCTCAAGCAGTAGGCGGCACTATAACTTAGAAAAATATTTTGAAAGCATTTACTCTTAGTATAGAACTATGAACATACAAAAGATCTATACTGTTCTTGTAAGTGCTTCAAGGAGGATGCCCACCCTCTGTTCCAATATCTCACAATAGGCACCTCAAAGCGCTGGAGAAGTACCACCAACGCTGCCTCCGCAAAATCCTGCAAATCCATTGGCAGGATAGGCGTACCAATGTTAGTGTTCTCTCTCAGGCCAACATCCCCAGCATAGGGGCATTGATCATGCTCAATCAGCTCCGATGGACAGGCCACATTGTCCGCATGCCTGATACAAGGCTGCCGAAACAAGCACTCTACTCCAAGCTCAGTCATGGCAAGCAAGTCCCAGGAGGGCAGAGAAAACGCTTCAAGGATGCCCTCAAAGCCTCCTTGAAAAAATGTAACATCCCCACCGCCCAAAGTGGAGGAGAAGCTGAACACTGAGTTTCTTCGTCGGGAGCACGCGGAAGCCAAGTACAAACAGCGGAAGGAGCGTACAACAAACCAAGCACCCCACCCACCCGTCCCTTCAACCACCTGCCCCACCTGTGACAGAGTCTGTAGGTCCCACATAGGACACATTAGTCACCTTAGAACTCATATTAGTGTGGAAGCAGGTCATCCTTAACTCCAGGGGACAGCCTAAGTAGAAGAAGACCTCACAACCCACTCAGATATGCTCACTCAATGCAACACTTTAGCAACCAACTCTATTTGGGTGAAGGAGCAGTCTGCCTTTTGACATAGAGCAGACAGATTACAAACTACCTCCTCCTCTTGTATTTCTCACCCACCCACCTTGTAACCAATGTGTTAACACTCTTATTTGTTAACCACTAGCTACACAGGTAGCTTACTTTCATAAGAATTACAAAACTTAAATATTATTCCAATTTTAAAAAAAAATTATAATATAAATAATTGGTAAGTAGCAAGACTGTGAGCAAGAATTTCTTGGTGTGCCCAAAATCTTTAATTACGGAAGTTTTAAATTTCCACATCTGGTCTGTCACCAAAATTGCTTACTCCCATCTTGAGTATCACCTACCAATGTATCCCACCTCACCCAAAACCTGGGGTCACCTGAAGCCTTGACTTTTTCAATGTTCTTCGCAATGGCCTCCCAAACTCCATCTTACAAAACTCCAACTCATCCGTAACTTTGCCACTTGTATCTTGTGACACATAAACCACTCACCCTTGTCTTCAGTGACCTTTAAAGGCTTCTCAACCTCCAGCATGTCAACTTAAAAATCAACTTCCTTGTTTTACGATCCTACCGCTGCAGTTTTCTCCGGCCCAACTCCTAGCCACATCCTGAGCTCTTCCAAGTCTAGTCTAATCTGTGGCTGCTCCCCCACTATTGGTGGTAGACTCTTCCGCCATTATTCTCATGCATTCTGGACCTCCTTTCTTAAATCTCATCAAAAATCTTCTTCAGCTGCACTCTTGTTCCTCATATAACTGCTGCTCAGTGTTTCTCCAAATCTTCTGTAAAGTACATGGAAGGCCCTTTATAAACTATGTAACTATTTGTACTGCACTGTTTTTGATAGACAGGCGTCTGTCTAGCCCCGCACCCACCCCTGCCTGTACTGCACTTTTTTCACAGACAGGTGACAAGCCCCACCTCCTGTCAAGCTCCACCCTCCTACCAGCCCCCACCGGCATGGAGCCGAGAGCGGCAGTCCTGGGACCGAGAGTAGCGGACGTGGGGCCAAGAGTAGCCGGCGGGGGTCCGATAGGGAGAGAGAGAGAGAGAGGGGGGGGGAGAGAGAGAGAGAGAGAGAGGGGGGGGAGAGAGAGAGTGGGGGAGGGGAGAGGGAGGGGGAGGGAGGGGAGGGGAGAGGGGAGGGGGTTGGGAGGAGGGAGGGGGGAGGGGGGGAGAGAGAGGGAGGGGTGGGGGAGAGGGAGGGG